>NW_026099572.1:15080899-15195613 GCF_025091365.1 Daktulosphaira vitifoliae | reverse complement strand
AAAAAAAAAAAAAAAAAAATAAAAAAAAAAATAAACACATCATGGTAAAATTAATACCTTCTCAGCTTCGCATCGAAGCTAAAACATATCTTATTAAAATTAATACCTTCTTTGCTTCGCATCGAAGATTATAAATATGAACCCGATATTGATTATATTTTCAGCTAATTTTAAAACAATATTATTTTAGTTTCAAATTTTATAGATCACTTCTCTAAAATATATGACGGAACCCTTATCTATATATATAATTTTAATTTACTAATTTCTTAAAATAAGAATACAAAACCTGAGTTTAAATATAAATATTAAAAAAATATTTACAATAGTCCATTTTATTATTTTCAATTAATATTATTAAAGTACAATACTCAACATTTACTTGCACTATATGTACATTTTGCGTTATAACAGTTTTTAAATTATTAATGAATAAAAAATAATAGTTAAATTATTAATTATTTAATATAGAACTATATAAATTATATAAACTATTGACATATTTTTAATATTATCTTAAGTAATGAATTTTTATAAACTAACAATTATAATATATAATTAATAATTATATACCACCATTTTTGATTATACTATATTATAAATTAACAAATAACTATTAGATTTCATTAGAATAATTTGAAAATTAAAATTTTTCTGTTAAAATACTACTAAATTAGAAAGACATCGACATTTTAATTTTTAGCACTAAAATTTTTTATTTTATAAGAATTAAGAATATGTTGAGGTTTTTTTCTTCTAATAAATAATCTATTATGATCTATAAGATTTTTTTGTTGATAAGTACTATTATAATTAGATTGTTGTGAATTTTTTTGATCATCTTTAGTACAATATGGCAACTGTTCAGAGTCCATCATTAATTGAAGAGCTGGTAAAGGCAAATAGGGCATTTCTTTTGCCAAAGTAAATTTATTCCAAACAATAAAATTTGGTTTAGCAATTTTCCTATCTTTATTTTTTTGAAACTTTTTTTCAATAAGTTTTCTTTTTATATTTACCAGCACATTATTTGTACGATTATTAGTATACTCAACATTAATCTTTCTTCTAAAGGTATTCAAAGTGGGATTCTTTATAACAACTTCAGGAATTGTTGAAGTTTTTGAAGAATTTGTTTCTATTGAATCTTTTTCTCCTTTATTTTGAAGCAATTTACAAGCATCACGTAAACCTAAATTATAGATAGCTCTAGCTATGTTATCAGTTTGTATCAAATTTCTATCCCATTCTCTTATGTTGTTGATAATACCCCAATGAAATTCTGAATTTAAATTAATAAGTTTTTCAATTTTTGATTCATTTATTCCTATATTGACAACTGGTTCTAAAGTATTATTATCATACATGTAATTAATCTGATTGGAATCTAAAGTAATATCAGCTTTATTTGAATAAATCATATCCGAATCTAATACTGTAGGAGACAACTTGTGACCACAGTAAGAACATGATGTGGCATAAAAACTAAAAACCAAATAAATGATAATCAGTGACATAAAAAAATTTGATTGAAAATTAAACCAATAGAATAGCAGATACTGTGAAATGACACACATAGGGTAATCAATGTAGCATTATAATTCATAATTAAACTATTATATTGAATATACCCAAAAACTTTATATTACTGTAATGATTATTTTTTGAGCACAAAAGGTGAAAAACTAATAGAAATTTGTTCATAATTTTTTTATGGTGTGATGACATTAGTATTTATATTTATTATCAATGTCCACATTTATTTTCTTTATTAAATTACGAGTCCCAATATTACAACACATGTACATTTTTTCACAAGTCAATCAATTTAAAAATAGCATGTCTAAAAGAATTATGATATAAACAAAAAATTAATGGTATTGCTTCTCATAATTATATATGATTGTACATTGTTTTTAAAAAGTCTAATTTTTAATATAACATTATGGTCATTCTCAAAATGAGCAAAAAAGGCAGCTGCCTTCTTGATTTCTTTGTTTAGTCAATTTTCATATTCATTGTATTATAAAATTTCACAAAATTTAATTTAAAAAAAAATATTTTTCTCATAATTATATTATAAATTATAAGATTAAGAGCATTATTTTTAATAGTTAACCAAACCTACATAATTTTAGTCAAAATTGTATTTTTTCATTTAATTTATATTAATTAAGAAATTATTGTATTTATTCTATCGCATTATGTTAAAGGGTTTTTTTTTTTTTACTCGTTTATAATTTAAAAATAAATAAATAAAAAATATCATAAGGTTAGGTTTTTCTTTATTAAAATTATAGAAACAATTTTCCCTAAATTTAAGATAATATTTATATTCTCTTTAATATTTTTAATTGAATAAATCAATCATTGGGCAACTTATTATTGAAAGGTTGATGATTAAAAAAAATTTATTTTAATATTTAAAGAACTTGATAATAATATAATATACCATTGACTAAAATATATGTTCACATTTTTTTTACTTTTTATATTAATTTAAGATATATTTTTTTAAATAATACATACAATCAATCCTTCAATTAAATACTTTTACTGAAGATTATAAATTAACTATAAAAAATTACTGAAATGCATAAGAGGCACAATATGACACTGTCTTTCCTCAAGTAAGCCTATTTTGTGATTAACTAATTATTTAACAAACAATTATTTTTAAATTTTCTGATTGTTTTATATACTTAATTGGAAGATAAACATTTTAAATATCTACAAAGTAGAAAATGTTAATATTATTTTATAAAATCAATGTATTAAACTAAATTAATATTTTACCAAAATTTACATTTTATTTTCTGGAACTGTATTCAAATGATTATTTGAATTGTTTAAATTATAGTTTTTGCTATTTATGGTAATGAAGGGTTCCATTTCATTAATAGTCAGTTCTGAATCCATTTGTTCATCTCTAAAATCAAATTATATTATACATACATACATAAAAAAAATTTAATGGTGCATCTTAAAATAAAATAAGAAAAAATAATAATAATTTCTCTTATTAATTTAAAAATTAATATTTGAAAAACAGTAAACATAAAGGAAAAATGATTTTTGTTCAATATTTTTTAATTTTAAAATTTAACTAAAAATTGTTAATTCTAATTTATATCATTTAAAATATTTAAAAATTAATATAATATTATTTTTAATAAACAATTAAAAAGGATATAAATGGATAATTTTTGTATGATTGTTAAGAAAAAAATTTGTTTTTTCATAAATCAATAAATTTTTTTACGTGGTTGTTAAAAAAATAAATCTAAATATAACTAAAATAATTATGGAAACAACAATTAACTAATAAATTCAGTGAAACAAGTCCAATCCTATTGATGAATATCCTAAAGATGACATAAATTGAGTTAGTTCACAAGAACTATCCAAGTAATATAACTTTGAGAACAATTTTTATAACGTTTATGTAATTTTATAATTTTACCTTTGTTTACTTAATTTATAAAAAAATCATACAGCAATTTAAATAAACTAGAACAGGAAAAATTAAATTTAACTTAATTTTAAAACTGAGGACACATTGGGCGTTGTTTAATTTATTTATTCAATAATAAATAAAAAAATTAATTAAACTTTAATCTCTATAAACACAATATAGCTATATATTTTTTTTATCTATCTGAAAAAAATTAACCTTATCAATAATATTCCTTAAATTTCCACATTAAAATTTTATTGAAAGTAAAATAATTAATAGTGACTCACAAGGTTTAATTAAATATTATTATACATTTTGTAACAAAATATTAAATGAGAAAACTAAGTGTAAATAACGTACTAGGTTTAGATAATAATTTGCATAAGTAAAAAAACAATGGGTTTTAAAATATATAATAACTTCTTCACATAATTTTAACTATGAAAATTAGATTATAGTTTTATAAGAATAACATACTTTAAATCACTTGAAATAAAATCAAACTCAGATTTAACATTTATTACTTCAGGTTCCTTTTTTACTATGGACAAGAACTCATTATTTGTATCCAACATTTTTTGAATAAAAAAAACTAAAACAAAAAATTTATTTGAAAAATAATTTAAATCAATCTTTCAGTATACCTTTAAAAGAAAAATATTAGTCAAAACTTCAGTTTTTTCTTTTTTAACTGAAATTAAATTTTTCAATTAGGGTTTATTTTATTTATTTACCAAAAAATAAAAAAATAAAGAATAAATATGAATAATATGAATGTTATCTAAATAAATACGATAGTCATAATTTACAGAGTGGAAATTATTCAGAAATCGTACAATACTAAACTTAAACATAGAACTATCATTATGTTACATAAATTGCTTGACGGAATTTCCCATAATTTGGGTTTTTTGAGAAAATTTATATCTTATCTGTTTTCTATACATTACTCTGTTCATAATGTTCTTGAGAATTTAAACATGTGTATTCGAACGACGGCAATTTTTTAAAATTATTAATGGTATTAATACTATATGAGAAGATGTTAGAAATGAAAAATATGAAGTAAATAATAGTAATAAAAAAAAATGGATACGTTGCATAGTTAGGTCCAGTATAGATTTAATCTGACAGTGATTAAAATCACTATCATAAGAAACGCTTCGATGCAAAACTGTAGATAATATTTCATTTTAAGTTGGTGGATAGTTACAAAAGCAACATCAACTATTTCCTTAATTATATCCAAATTAGTAATTCTTAAATTCAAAAATATAATATAAAATTATATATTATATAATTGTTTTCAAATTATTATTGATTTTGATTTTTAATATGTTAAAAGTAATCATTTTGAACCTTTTTTTTTTTAAATTTTTTTTTTTTCATTTTATATTACATAAAATAAGCTTTGATTTGATATATGTTTAAAGGACGCAGTATTTCAGGAACATTTTCAAAAATTAAGTTAAAAAAGTTAGTTTTTGTAAAAAAGTTGCTATTTTAAATCCCCCCCAATGATCAGGTTAAGTGTTAGATTTTCAAAAAAATGATATCAAATGAAAGGGAAATGTCTAAGGTTTTAGTATAAAAAAAATTATGTTGATTTGTTTATTTTTGAAAAAGTTATGGAAGTTTTAAGAAAAAAAAGTGAAAAAATGACAAAATTTACCGATTTTTAAATTTGTAATTTTTTTGGATATTTCCCCGATTTGCGAGGAACGAGGGAAAATTTTTCAATTTTTAAGGGTAATGTCTTCAACTAGATACGATTTGTGATCTTTTGACGTATTGTTGAAAGAAATCGGTCCAGTGAGAGCTGAGAAAAAGTGGCAACAGACATAAAAAAAAAAAAACACATCATAGTAAAATTAATACCTTCTCAGCTTCGCATCGAAGCTAATATAGAAGTTTTTTTGAAAATAATTAAGGTGTCGTTTTCTTCTGATATGTTTTATTATTACAAAACTAGTTCCTGTAAAAAAGTTATACACGTAAAAATAATTTGGAAAATATATTGTTTAAAAGAATTGAAATGTTAGATTTTTAAAATTGGAAAATGCTATATAAAGTAATTTAAAAGATTGTTTAATAATACTTTCTTTCATGAGAAATTATTATATTTAATAATAAGTGTAAATTTTCGAATGTTATGTTAACGAAAGAAAGGAAATAAAATGTTTAAAGTTGTGTCCTTAAGTACACCCATAAAAACGGTCTGGATACACTTGGGTATTAAACGAATAAAATCTGCCATAACTTTTTCAAAAATGAACATATCAATATAATTTTTTTTTTGTAGATGCTTGATGTCTTTACCTATCATTTGGTAAATTTTTTTCCTAAATTTAACCCTTTACCTGCCCATAGGGAGGGATTTAAAATGACAACTTTTTCACAAAAAATTAACTTTTTCAACTTAACTTTTAAAAGTGTTCCGGAAGGTCTGACACTTTTATATATATCTTAAATTAAAGCTAATGTAATGTTCTTTATTATGGAAAAAAAAATTTAGGACTATATTTTATCTTCACGGTGAAAATGGCTAACAAATGCTATTTTTGTGTGAAAATTCTCGATATTATATTTTACATTTTTAACTTTATAATGCTATAACTAATTGAAAAGTGTATGGATCAATACAATTTTTTTATGAAAAATAATATTTCTTAATAATCCCTTTTTCATTCAGGATATAAATAAAGAAATAGCAGTTCATGTAGCTTTTGGAATAATCCAGCAATTATTAAAATTGAACACTATCTAAAGATTTGCATTGAAGCGTTTTTTATGATAGTGATTTTAATCACTGCAGATATCATTATACTTGATCCAACTATGTTACGTCACCACTGTGCCGCGACCCCCCTGTGCTGGGTTTTTTAAATACTTTAATATAATCTACAAAATATGAATATGTTAAATTGTCCGATTCGGTTACTTTTAAAATACTAAAAATTTTATTGATTAATAACACAAATTTATTTAATATGTAGTAACTGATAACTCAAATTAACATTTATATACATTTTGATTTAAATTGATAGGGAACGTTTGTAAGTCTCCTAACCCTAGTTAAATTTTTTGTTATACAAACAATTTTTTTGAAGAGTTTTCACAAATCAGTGTCTAACCATTGACTTGCCATATGGAAAATTTTGGGTTTACAGGACTCGAGATTTACATGATACTCGGTTTGTAATGTTCTTCTCTAGAATATTTATAAATAATTAATAATTCTTTTATAACTAAGGCCATCTAAAATTTGATTCAGGAGCATATTTCGTTATTACTTTTATAACATAGCTCTGGACAGAAATTGTATCAGTTGATTAATTCACTAAGAAGAGAAAATCAAACTTGGCAACCAAATGTCCAACAGGTATGACACATTCAAGTTGATAGGTGTCTGACGTCACAAACCCCATTTATACCTTTCTATAACAGGATTGAAGACCTGAGCAAAACTCACTTATTTTTTCACTTTTAATTTTGTTATTTTGGTCTGTATTGGTGTATTTTCTGCATATCTTTTTACTCTTAGCTTAACTTTACTCACTTAGCTTACAACTTACATTTATCAAAATATCACATCATTTGTAATAATCACATTTGATTATATTTAGACATTTTCTTATTTTAATTTAAGACATCTTCATAAAAAATAACATTGAACTTTATCAAGACAATATTTTGATTTAACTTTCATCGAGATCACACAAGGAATTTTCAAATAATAGTTTTATTATACCAACTATAATAATCGAGTGATGACTAAAAGTCTAGGAACTTGTATTTATTAAGTCATTACAAATGACTTTTTATTACAAAGAATTATCATCCTTTATTTTTATTAATACTACCAAAATTAACCTATTTTTAGTTATTATAATTTACTACTAGCCGGAAAATATTTAGTTTAAAACTCCTTTTAGATTTACACTGTTTCCACTACTGATAGTTGTAACCCAACGTACTTTTTAAATATTTTGAAGCCCCACTCACGTAGTATATATATATTTTTTTAATGGAGATATAAATTTTTGGACCCCTGACCTATATACAGGCCCGCATTTAGGGGGGGGCATTGGGGGCATTTGCCCCGGGCGGCAAAAATCTTAATAGGTATACAATTTTTAAAAATTAATTATTTTTATTTAATTTTAAATTTTTTCAAACAGAACAATTTATTTTTATGAAACAAAAATATCTATTTCTAAAAAAAATATTACTTTATTATTTTCTAACTTAAAACGTATACAAAGATATAAATGTAAAAGAAGATATATCAAAGTTGTATAACAACATAGACTACAGATAGTAGTTAGATAATAGTATTGATTATACATAGTAATTTTTATAATCAACAGCACTATAAATAAAGTAGGCGGCAATTTATTTGATTCATGTTTTTATCTAATTTTAACAAAGTATTGATATTTTCTCCCTTAAACTGGTTTTATGGATGTCGTCGGCCGTTGATAGTCGATTATTATTGGAATACTAAGAAAGTTAAAACACAATAATTTGTCTCATTTTTCACAAAATTACTATCTAATAATGTCACACTAATAATGTGTTGTGTACAGACAGCTCATTGTGTTTAGTACTCGACTACAAGTGACCGAGTTAATATGTTGAGGTGTTTTTTTTTATTTGTATATTTTATTATTTATTAACGTATTAAAATGAGAGATGGCAGAAAACGTTTAAGTGGAAGTGCTTATAAAAAAGTTGCTAAATTAAAATTAGAAAAAGAACAAAAAGTCATTTCTCAAACCGCAAAATTAACTTCATTTTTTGGCAATCAATCTCCAATTCGCCAAGTGAAATAGAGACTACAGCTGAACAGATTTTAAATGAGTCTAGTGATAAAAAGTAATTTAAAAATCAAATGTTAACTTTTGTACGTTATTTCAGTTTTATATAAATGAAAAATTTTATAATTTTTTAGTGAACATCCTCTACATAGTACTTTTGAAACCATGGAAAATGAAAATCAATTAATTGAATATTGGGAATTATTAAATACGCCAACTAAAAAACCCAATCCAACACTTTTGGGGGGCGGCAAAATTAAGTGCACCGGGCGACAAAATTCCTAAATGCGACCCTGCCTATATATTATTTATAAGAAATTTTAATTTTTACGAAAGGAAGAACATATCTGCAACGTATTTTGATTATAGAGTTTGTGGAGCTCATCGTTCCATAGGCACAACTATGGGGATAGGGGTGCTTAGTTATAATTTAGCTATAATTTTGAAAATTATGTTTATTATTCTATAAAAGTATTTTTAAGGAGGGAAAAAAATATAGTTAATACCCTCAAAATTGTATTCTAGTTTCACTAATGCATAAATTATTATATTAACATATTTTTCAATTGATAATTTAACTGACATTTAGCTAATCACCAATTGTTTTAATCCGCCAATTAGAACGCCGGTTAAATCAATATAAGGTCAAATAGTACATCAATTTTAACTTATATTCATTATATTCGTCTAATTCACAAAACGTCTAGTTGTTTTTTTGATTATTTACACGTCTTACATAAAAACTATTTACTATTACCCACTACGATGATGACAATATAATCTACTATAAACAGTCGTTGACTACCAAAACACTGAATAGATAAAATCTTATCTATTCTAAAACTAAAATTGTATTATTTTGAAGCACAGTGTTTTGAAGTTACACGATTATAATAAGTACAAAAGTTTCTTTATAAAAAAAAATCTGTATTCATGTTAAATTATTTTCGGTATAGGAAGAGTATAACAAAAATTTTAACAATATAAAAATTTTAATTCAATGAACAGAAATCATTATCACTAAATAGCTTATCATTTATAATATTCATATTTCGTATGTTATCATGACACGTCTAGAAATAGTGTAAATATAATAGTTTTACTGCGGCTCTTATTATATATATATTCTTTTTTGTTGAATTAATTCGGTTAATATTAAACTTGATTGTTATACTCTTTAAAAAGTTTAACAATTTATTTCTTAGTGTTACTTTAATTATTTCAGAAAATGTACTTTTACCTAAATTTGTGTAAATACCAGTACATAAATTACAAATAACATATTTCTTCCGTCATCAATTTGTGCTGTAGATTATTTTTAATCTATTATGGATGTAAGTTACTGTATTCTTCATAACTTAAAATTAATTATAGTCTTTATATGAAGTTTTATTTTTTTGATGTAAAAATGAAAACGTTGTAAGAGACATTATTAAAACAAATTTTGTGTGTGAAATATGCCTAATCTATGATAACTTATAGTTATTTTCGAAAATATGATTATTATTTTAGAACTTTTGCGAATAACATATTTTTTAAATGTTTAAGACATTACAGTGTTTCTATGATATTATCATACAATAACTTTATAATTAGCTTTATTATGCGATTTATCAACAACTCAAGTGCGTGTTAATTTAAGTATAATATACTCACTTAAAATAATGCTAGACTGAATATTTTATTATTTTGAGTCCTTAAATACTTGCTTAAGTTGATAAATTATAAGTATAATGTACACTAGATTATGCTTTAAAAATTTAGGAAGATGTTATCTATTTAATAATTGGTGATTACATTGACTTACATAGAAATGTATTTAGGGAAGACATGGGCTCTGGGCTTTAAAATTTTTAGTGTTTCTGGTGTGTTTTGATATATATGGTATTTCTTATATTGCTAATAAATTGGAAAAGAAATTTTAGGTGAAGTTTTAGAGAATTATTTACATATTTCTATAAAATATGGATTATTTATTAAAATATGTTCTATTTATAAAATTGAAGTATCAAATTAATTCAATTATTTATATTGAAAATACTTCTTTTGTTAATTTTAATTTTAATGATTTTTGAATTAGTATATTTGTATATTAATTCACAAATCATTTTGTGTTTATTTATATTATTAGTATAATTGCATATATTTTATGCATAGTTTATAAATACAAGTAGTGGACCAAATGGATACAACAGTTCAAATACAGGTCATACTACAGTAGTGAGTTAATTTTAAAATGCTTATCGTCAATGTATTATTAACTAATTTTAATGGAATTGGTTTTTTTTTTATAAAAATTTCAGTTTATTAATGATGTTCCTCAAGAGAGTGTTGAAGGTAGAATGACTATGCCAGGTTCACTAATGCAAAACATAGGAGACCCTGGTTTTAATACACTAGATGAACCTATTAAAACAACCATTGTAAGTATATTAGAATTAATATAGTAGTTAAAATCCTGATTTTTTTTTTTCAAAAAATCATAGATGAGGGATTTAAAAGCTGTTGGAATGAAGTTTAAACATGTCTTATATCCCAAAGAAAAAAACTCTCTATTGAAAGATTGTAAGTTAAAAATTTTACATTTAATTATGTTGCTTTCTAAATAATTATAATATTTTTAGGGGATTTGTGGGGACCTTTGTTACTATGCACTTTTATGGCAATGTAAGTAACAAATTTAAACATAATATATTATTTATTTAGATTATCTTTATATATTGCTTAGGGTTTTACAAGGAACGCCTGATGAAATGGAAATAGGAGATGGAGGTCCTGAATTTGCCGAAGTATTTGTTATTATATGGATTGGTTCTGTGATTATTACATTAAATTCAAAATTGCTTGGTGGCACCATGTAAGAAATAATTTTTTTTAATGCATTAAAAATGTTTTTATTGTTATACATATTAAGATAAATGCTATATTAGTTAATTTTCAAAATATTAACTTTGTTTGATTCCTATTAATCGTTATTATCCAAAAATTTTAGATAAAAAATACATTTTTTAGTCACTTAATGTGTTTCAAATTAATTGATCAAAATTACCTAAAATAAAAATAGATTTTGAACTATAATTTGTATGCTTAAAGTATATAGTTTATAAGGTACAATTTTGTGAGTAAACATTTATAACTATACCAACTAGCAAAACAGAAAGTATATTTTTCAATAGTCATAATTGATAATAAACTGTATATCTGTTAGCAATGTCGTAAAAAGAAAATTAACTGTTTGTACTTTTAATCCGTTTTATATCATACAAGCATATTAACTCAAAAAATTTGAATCATTAAAGTGTTGTATTTAATAAATGGATGAAGTTATATTAAAAATTTAAACACCATTCACTATTAAAAAAAAAAGTTGTTAATGGTTTCAAATAAGTTGTGTTGGAATCATTTGATTTTCAGGCAACAATATGTTGTATATGATATTTGACCAAAAATTTAATGGTTTAAGTCATTTTTCTTTTTTCAGTCAATTTTCTTAAAACACATTGAGTAAATAGTAAACATTTTTTTTTTACCTTAAGTTTTCACTGTGTATTCCTTTAATATTGCGAAGATCAATTATTTTTGTGATATCCTAGTACATATAATGCTTATTAATAAAGTATAGGTCAAGCTTAAAAACTATATTATTAATTAAAAGAAACAATTTATCAAGTAAAAAATGTTATTTTTCAGATCATTTTTTCAGAGTGTCTGTGTTCTTGGTTATTGTTTGTTACCAATAGTTTTAGCATTAATTGTATGCAGATTTATTTTAATGTTTCATCAATCAAACTTTATGTTCTTTTTGAGATTTTCAATATCAATTGGATCATTTCTTTGGTCAACATATGGTAAATATATATTGCTAACAATTATTTACATTATACGTTGCATTGATCATGTAATTATTTATTTTATAATAGCATCAATTGTTTTCCTTGGAGACAGCCAACCACAAGGAAAAAAAGCGTTAGCCGTATATCCAATATTTCTATTTTATTTCATTATGTCATGGCTTGTACTCTCACACACAGTGTAGTATCTTAATTATTTCTCGATAATAAATGTATGTATAATAATACCAATAAGAATATTATCCTTATTAATATTAATACTTAAATTATTTTAAGCATCTAATTCTAAATAATCAAAAAGTATATTGATACAATACATTATTATTTTTAAAAAGTGGATTTATATGCATTTATACGTTTTGTTAAGTATTTTCAAACACATCTTCAGTCTTTACAAATTTTTATTAATACTTTAATACACAATAATGTGATCTAATTTGTGATATAATGTTAAGGGAGAATAAGGTGTTTATTTTTCCCAAAACAAAAATTATTTTTATGCTACTGTATATTTCATCAACAAATTTGTACAACCTTGGGTCCTTTTAAAATGGCTAAACAAAATTGATAAATGTTTATAAATATGCTCTCTATTTATTTTTAAATTCCCTTGATTTTGGTTAATGATTGGGTTAAAAAAAAAGTATATAGAGAGAGAAGAAAATATTTAAAGTATTATCATTAAAAAAAATTTGTTATGATCAGTTTTCAATAAGATTTTTCAATTTATAGAGAAAAACGAAAATATATAAATGATCGTTTTTAACAATAATTTTAAATACAAATTATTGTAATTTTTATGACATTTCCTTTTACTGCAGCAGAATATTTTAAAAATATTATGTTGATTTGATCAACTAAATACAATTTATGATTTATCATCAAACAACAATGGTCCAGTAAGAATAGAATATTCATGTTGACAAACTCAAAAATAATAATAATAATCAACTAAATTAAATCGATAGCTTTTTAGCAATACAAATAGAAAATTATTCCATAATATCAATATAAATAATAACTGTTTAATATTTTATTCTAGAATTAACATATTTAATAAGTTGTGAAGAGGTTTCATAATGTTCTCTAATAGGAGTGTAACTTAAAGTTGTTTCAGTAATTTTTTATATTTATAATTATATAAAAATCATAAATTTGACCAATTTTTTGGAAAATGAATGTCTTTATCTAATATGAAAATCATTAAATTACAATGATTAAAAAACTTAGGTTTAAAAATTTAAATGTGTTTTCGAGACATTAATGTACTTCTTAGGAAAAACATTTTAAACTGCAAAATTTCCCTGAGAATCACATTTATTATTTAATTTTATGATATCGCAAAACTATTTTCAACTATCTAGAGTCCTCAAATATTTAGTTATATTTTGTTTATAGTACCAAACTTGTATTAAATTAAAATAATGTTGTTGTTTTATTTATTTTAAATTGAATTTAATTATAATTATTTTTTCCTTATAGACATTTGTTGATATAATAATTGTTAATGATACACCAACTCATTTGCAATGAATCAATCACCTGTGCGTTAAGAGTATTATTTATCATGCTGAAATAGTGCTATTTACTGTTTACATATTTTGTATATATATATATATATATTTCTATAAATCTAAACTTCTTTTTATCAATATTGATTTTTTTTTGTCAAACTTATTTAAAAACAACTGGTTGTTTATTTGTTTTATTAAACTGAAAAAGTTATAGAAATAAATTTTGACTTAAGTAATGGTCTTAAATTGCAAGTGCAATATTGTAGATTAAAAAATATTTTTAAAAAATAATGAAATGATTTAATACTTTCATTTTATTTTATCTTTTCCCATTTAATCTATGAATTATTTCATTGTGATTTTCAAAATAAAATATAACCTAAATGTTAAAAAAAATGTTATGGAATCTTATATTTTGCCTTTTTATGCACATTGTTACAGGTTATTACTCTTTTAACAAAATAAGAAATGCTCGCTTGGTTGATTACTTGATATTGAACAATACAATTTGTATTGTTATAACGGGAATTTTAAATAAAATGTTTCTTTTAGGAATAGGAAAAAGAAATGTGTTGTACCTAAATATACTAGAATTTTTTTTATAAATTTAAACATACAAGAAGGAATACTAATAAAGATATAGTACAAATTATTTTACTATTTCTAGAGATTATAGGTGATGAGTTGCTTCATTTGCATCATCCCCAAAAGTTATACTAGAATTTAATATAAGTAGAGTGCACAGTACCTGTAAATACTTAAATGAACAGATTTTTTTATATCAGATAGTGGCAAAATGACTCTTTCTTTACAACAAAATATGTACTGAAGAATTTCGTAGAACTGAAGCAATTGAACATTTATCATGTTTACCAAGTTCACTCTAATTCTATGTTTTCATAAAAAATATGACTTTTTTTTCATAAAAACAAATAGAGTAAGGTGGGGTATGTTGACAAATGGAGAAAGAGATTCAATATTTATCAAAAATAATTAAATGTAGAAACATATTCTTGCTATCATAGAAGCTTCTTGTGGTACATATTGATACTCATTAGTACTACTTAATCTCTAATTTATAAGAGACCCATTTTTTTACAATAGTTTTGGTTATAATGTTTTAGAATAGTTTTCGTCATTCCTATTGGGGAGAAATGAGAAAATTATAATTTTTAGGATAATCTATATTTATTCCATAGAAAGTGAAAAAGACCATTCATGGTCGGAGGCAAGATTAGTAGCATTTCTTAATTGTGATCTCTTATTTTAAAAAACTTCTTGTATTAGAGATAATCAGAAAATTATTAAGCATAAGTTATACTTTAGCGTGTATGTCAATATATTACAGTATCTACACAATGAAGGGTAATATTTTACATAACAAGCACTCTAGGTTAAACAAGTTGGTATTTATTTTATTAAATTTATAGGTCAAATAGGATTTTTATGGAATTTATATTAGTCTTTAAGTTTTAAGAAATATAAAATAAAAATAATTATTGAAAATTAGGTTCTTAAATAATAAAAACAAAAGTATACAAATATTTTTCGTTTATTTAAAGTATCTCATTTTTTCCTTATTATTTAGTTTATATTCATATTTTATACAGATTCTATAAATTCTAAAAATATTTAGTTTACTTAACTTATGTTACCTGACTTTAGACGTATACAAGACCAACTTTATAAGTAATTAATTAATATTACACAATTTAAAAAAAAAACACAAATGCACTTAATTTCTATATTACAATTAATGTAAGTATAATATTTATATATATTTATGTTACATGAATGTATAAGTTATTATATGTTAACACACCTCTCTATCCTAATGATATGAACAATGGATCGGTATACATTAATTTATCCTCATGAAAATTTAAAAGTAGAAGTAAAATAAAAGTTGTTTTACTCAAAAATAAAATATTTTGTTCTAATCTTAAAATGTTTGTTTTTTCACTGTAACAAAACAGTTGAAATTAAACGACTTATCAAGTGTCTTTGATACAATGTCAGTTGATAAGTATTTGAGTTCAACTAAAATTAACTATTTAATTAAGTCTTTAGAAAAATTTTTAACACAAATGTTAAAATAAAAGGTTAATATGAACACATTAGTTTTAGGAACAATTACATATTTTAATAGCATAATGTTTATGTTGTTATGATTGTTATATTATTAAAAACATATGGATACGAAAACAAAATGGTTTTAAGAATTAACTTAGAGAGGATGAATAACATCTAAGATGATTAAATAATACTACTATTCCATTAATTTAATGAACTTTAGCATTGCATTACTGTTGTGAAACCCTGGTAGGATTTTTAAAACAAATAAAAAAAAAACAACAATTGACAATTATTTCTAAGACTTAATTAATGATAAGAAATTATTTAATGACTATATGATTGCCCTTGAGGCAAGATTTTAGGAACTTTTGTAAAACTAACAAACAAATGGGATAATATTAATTGATATGCTGGAAAATTAACATGTCAATGGACCCATCAACCAACAAGTTTTTTTACATAATATGGTGGGAAAACAAAAGGAAAACATATTATACCTAATGTTATTATATTTTACTATAACATATATTTGTTATACTAAAACATTGAAGTTATTAAATCACACTTATAAAAGTCCACACGTCAAATGATTAATTTTTGAAAAAAATTATTGTCTTTTTATTCATTTTATTACAAAATACTAATTAAAAGAAGAAAAATAAAATAATATACTTGTTAATGAATTAATATGAAATTGTAAATAAATGGCAAATTAAATTTCAGAAAACAGTAATAAACGTATTGTGTGGAAAACGGCTAACATTTTGAGTCACATTGTTATAGTATTATGTCAAATATTACACCCATAAATGGCAGTTTTATCAGATTAAAAGTTTTCTATAATGAAATTAATTAAATTAAGGATATATATATATAGATTATTTCAATAATTATAAAACATAATATGCTAGATAAAAGAAAACAGTAATAATATAAATTAATTAACGAACGAAAAACTGTCTTTTATAACGTAAACAAAACTAATAAAAGGTTTGATTTTATACTGATAGTGATATTTTGATTATTCCCAAAATATTAAAAACATGATTATTTACAAACACTGTTTGAACATTTTACTAACATTTTTAACATACATTAAACAAAAATACTACTTATACAAATTCCATAGTAATATATAGAAAACATCAACCGAAGGTTTATTTTTTTACAAAATAATTAAATTATTTGTACAATGTTTACATGAATATTATCATGTAACAATATTTAAGAATATAATATATCAATACAAACGTTATACTGAAATAAAATAAGTCATAATATATAGATAAATATTGCGAGGATTGTTTTTCTTCTATTATATTAAGTATTTATAAATAAAATTCTTATGAAGTAATAAAACTATGCATAGTACATAAATTTTGATACAAAATCATGCACGTGCCTTGCCTAACATAGAGACAATTTTCCATCAATAGGAGCCCTGAAATATGTGTTCTGGCCGAGCTCATCATATCCATTTTTTAAGGACGATGAGACTGACCAGTGTCACTCACTGTTGCTTTGATGATGATGATGATGATGACTGCCAACAGATGGAGACGATACTAGAGCTAATGGATGGCCAGGAGATGTTAACATAGGAAACATATCACTTTGGTTCTGTACTGACATAGATGCCGTGAACATATCAGTGTTGGTAGATGTTGTCTGTCCAGCCATAGTTGTTGTTGGCGGGTTAATACGTTTTTCCTTCTGTCTACGATTGCAAAACCACACGCGAACTACTTCTTTTTCCATAGATAAATTGTCTGCTAGTAGTGATATTTCTTCAGATGTAGGTTTGGGATTTGCTCTAAATGCTTTTTCTAAAGAGTACCGTATTGATGTTTCAATAGAAGTGCGCTTTTTCCGACGTCTACCTATGGCTTCTGGTGTTGTCAAAGGATTGCACAAAGCACTTGGGTTAGTCATAGTACTGTCAGCATCTACTAACCATTTTTGCAAAAGTGGCTTCAACTTGCACATATTCTTGAATGACAAATTTAATGCCTCAAACCTTGATATAGTTGTTTGAGAAAAATCATTTCCATAAAGCTTGCCCATTGCTAATCCAACATCACCTTGAGTAAATCCTTAAAAAAGAAACATAACAAATTAAAAATTTTCAACAAAACTTTATCAAAAAAACATAAAAGTCAACTCACCTAATTTTATACGCCTTTGTTTAAACAATTTTGCAAATTGTTCAAGTTCTTCAAGATCTGTAGTGTCATCAGCACTTGTTTTAGTTTCTGCTAACCTACTGAGAGCTGCTGCTGCTGAAGAATCTAGATCACTGTTAGTAGACGATTGATTTTGATTAGAGTGTTTTGAATGGTGAGATGGTGTTGAAGATCCAACTGGTCGAGACTGACCATTACTACCGGGAGATTGATGATTGTTGATTATGTTTATTATATTTGTTTTATTATTAATGTTCTGAGCTTGTTGAATCTGTTGAAGCTGAAGTGACGCTTGAGTTAATGCTTGGTGCACCTAAAGAAAATAATTTTCACACGATTAGTTTAAACAATAGAAATTTTTTTTTAATTTTATTTTATTTCATACTTATAAAATACTTTTCGTAACATATTTACCTGGTTTTGGAAAAAAAACGGCGTTTGACTCCCATGACTTGCAGTGGACTGTCTCATCAATAAGTATTGGATTTGTTGTTGAAAAAGTGCTTGTAATTCTTGTGGTGTAAGTGAAGACTGACCACCAGGTGGACTACCCATTAGTGGATTACTTTGAGGTGATAAAACTCCTAACCCTGGGATCTATAATATAAACAATAAAATATTACTATTCATTCAATTAGAATAATTATATAAAATAATAATAAATACTTGTGCAAATTGTTGATTTTGTAACGCAGCCAATGGATCACTTCCAGATGTCATATTGGCTGAGTTATTACCAGATGGTCCAGTACTGCTAACGCCTGAACTAGATGAGCTACCAGAATGTCTATGTGAAACCTAATAAACAAAAAAGTTGAATTAAGAATTCGCATTGCAAAATTATTTATTAATGTTGAATGATTTTTATTTTATTTTTGTGAATATTA
Organism: Daktulosphaira vitifoliae; assembly: GCF_025091365.1. NCBI lineage: Eukaryota > Metazoa > Arthropoda > Insecta > Hemiptera > Phylloxeridae > Daktulosphaira > Daktulosphaira vitifoliae. Next base: position 15,176,825 of record NW_026099572.1, on the reverse strand, counting down.
ATTTATAATACTAGTAATAATTAAAAATAAGTTCTTAAACATTTAAGTAACTACTGATGAAATAGAGCAATAGATACAAGTCATGATTTACAAGAAAATAAAACTCTAGGGAAAGCTGAGCGTATTTCTCTTAACTAGAAAAATCCATTAAATACTACAATTTGCCCAATGACACAAAGATGATAGAAATAAGAACACGTTCACGCTTTTAATCAATTCTCATCAAAAAATACTATTGTCATTGTTCCTCATTTTTTCCCCTTAGCTCTCGGGTTCTCCATCAAAAATGGCTTTTATTCAATTATAACTCATACGAGTATCGCCTTCTAAGAACCATTAAGAATTTGCCAATTATTAATGTACACGATTTTCCCGTCATATATTAATAATAAATTATTTTTATAAATGTTGGCAAAAACTTTTGTGTAGGTAGTTGCTAATGAAAAGAATTCGACAACCACACATTGATGTATCATACAAACATTTCTTGTTCTCAATATTTTTTCATTTCAATCTATGATTGATGATTATTCAACTATAGTTATCAATTTAGAGGTAATGTATTAATTGAAAATATTTTTATATCATTGATTAGAAAAATTAAAGAAATTAACTGTATGCTATACTTAAGAATGACTTGGCAACTTTTCGAGTTTTTCTTTAACTTGAAAATATATGTTCGATAAGCTTATAAGGTAAACTATTCTTTTGTACCTACTATTATTCAAAGGATACCACTTCTCTTTATATGAATATTTTTTTGTACGCCACACGAGTTTTTATTTATTTAAATGCCATACGCCTGACCCTTTTTTTTACCACAACCCGCACCTACTTTTTCCATCTATATAAACTGGACTATATTAAAGTAGGGTCGAATATATTGGATAGCCCGAAGGCTAAAGGAACCGTTTTCGATACGTTTAATCTCTGAAAAGCTGTAGGTAAATAATTAAATATTCAACGGAAAGTAAAACGTTTCAAAGGCATGTGAACCGGAATTCGTTTTTTGTATAACGTAATACGTCCACTACAAAGAGTATGCTCTTTGTGACTATAGAAACAATAGACAATTGAATACGAAACAAGCTCAGCAGTAACATTTGACTTTCGTAATATCAATGTAGAAAAACGATTGATTTATTTTGCTAGTAATAGGAATTTTAAGATGGCGATAAACTTCTCGTAAGTAATTCTTCTAAGATAATGTTAGTAGTCTTACGTATGATTTGAAAAATAACTAAAATACTGAAACGTCCTGCGGCGCATGATAATGACATTAGACATGTGAAAAAAAAAACAAATGTTTTAAACACGTACATTTATGCCACGGAGAAATTGAACAACAAAAAGAATACGATAATTAGTATAAACCTGCAAGAGTTAGCTCGTCTTCCCTTCTTTAATTACGTTCCCTGAGGTTATTGTGAACACCTCATAATGAAAGGCGTAAAAAAATAAAAACCGTCAAGCCAAAATGATTAAAAAGGTAATTCGGTTCGCAAATAGATCATATTGTTATTATAAACACCATTGATAGGCGTTTTAACGGCAATAGGTTACATTTTCTAAACTTGTTATTACATTTGCATAAATATTTACCAAATTTAATGCTCCAGTTCTGTCTGGCGATCCGCCATCCGAATTGAGCAACAAATCGCTTCCGGTACTGTCCTCACTATGATTGACCATGTCGTCTCCCACCCTATCATCTCGGTCATCGTCGTCGTCGTCGCCATTGTAGTCTGCAAAAAAATTGTTAAAAATAAAACGCATTAATCACTCATTTTCAAATTGACTAGAAAAAAATAGTCGAGATCCATAACCGATTTGGGGTGGATAAAAAATTCATAATAAAACAAGTACTAACACCGGTAGTAACACATTAGTACACGATTAAGTTCAATAAGCTGGTCTCGCACATAAAACAGTATTATAATACAAGTAATCTGCGCATAAATCATTAACTTTTGTTGTCCGACTCGTGCGCCACACAAATGCGTATATTATTGTACGGGAAGGGGTTGAAAAGGCAGCACGAGTCGCTATTGTGTCGGCAGAGGGTTTCGAAAAAATATGATTATAATGAAATAATTTACGCTCGTACCTAATTTAGCCGTGATTGGATGGATGATGAATCGTTCGGCAAGGGACGCGCACACAAAAAACTCAACCCCCGTGTACATTTGCGCAATTGGTTAGTTATGCAAACTAGGGTAGAAGCGACGTTACCCCTTTTTTTTTTTTAAACCCGCACACGCCCAATTTATGTATCCGGATGTTTTAATTCAACCCTCTCCATGACAGTTTGTAATATTTCCGAGCGAAAAATAATTATTATTTTATTTTAAAGCTGGCCAACCGTCGTTCTGTCTGAGCGCAATCACAGTGCTCTAGTCTGATTTTATCCGGACGGAGGTGGAGAGGAGAGACGTTTCACAAATTTTTCGAGTTTTGGGAATAATTGAAAAACTTCAAAAACCATATCATGCTGGTGCCCGTATGTCTAGCCGACCATTCTATGTGCGCGTTTAATTACGTTAAAATTAGAACAACTTTTGTACGCGCATTATCGTTGTAAATTAGAGGAAAATCTTGCTGAATCACCACAACCCCTATATGCGGGTTAAACGGTAAATATTCAGTTTTTTACCACCCCCGACAAAATACATTTTCCTGATCTCTTGCGTGTCAATCGGGGCCGGGAGCTAAAGAAAATATTGTATTATTTTACCATACGGTATTGGATGATCGCAGGTCATAGGGCGAACAGATACACATCGGCGGGGTTGGCCAGCCGACGAGAAAAAACGGTCCGGCTCGCGAGCAAATTGAACGTGTTTGCGCTTTTGCATGCACGGTGAACGTTTCTTACCCCATTTTCACCCTCTTACATGTATATATTATTATGTTTTATATTACGCTTGAATGTTGACCCTAAACCTGCACGTTATAACGTCGAATACGATCTGCCGCGTATGTTTATAGTGATCAAATCGACTTTGTTTAAAGTAGTTTTACATTTAGAAACCGCAGCTTACCTCCTTCTGGCATTGGAGACGGAGACTTGGCACTTTTGATACTTTCGGCGTCAGTACCTACAAAAAAAAAAAAACAACGATCCGTTATTTTCGTGTGTTATACGAGACAAAAATAATACTAGTAATAAGTGAAAGGATAAAGGGTTGAATGTTAGCGCGCCCGTGCTGCCCCCGTTTTTATTGTCCGGGCGCGCGTCGCTGTGGCGCATACTAACCGGAGGGAGTACCACCGCAGGGTTTTCACGAGAATAAACAACGGGCACGAGATATACCTGATTATTACACGTTGGTATTATATATCGTCAACACACACACACACACGTCGGGTGTCTATTGTAAATGTACTGCACGAGGGGTACGTGACCATTGGCGGTGGAGACGACCCATGCCCGGGGGGGGAGGGAGGGGTGAAGTGGTATCGATGACATTTGGGAGTATTTGTCGGGTTTGTAATTTTCGACACTACAGAGTGCGGTCGAACGCACTTAGCAAACTCTTCCAATCCTTTCTTTGACTTTGTATTGAAATCGTTTAACTTTTTCAGTCTTTTAATTTCCCAATGGGCTATCACGTGGCCTGCGGCACGAGCTAGTTTTTCGTGCGATTATTATTACTTATTGGTGCGCTAGCCGATGAAAACTTTTATTGTTACGGTCTTGGTTATTATTTGGACGGTTCGAAGAAATAATAACAATAATAAACTCTTAACGAAAACGGAATGCTTCTAGATCAGCGAATGCGTGGCAGAGTGGAGGGAAAAAGCTCGTAGGAATAACACCGAAAACTGATGGGTGGCACTACTACGACGGGGAAGGAGAAATAAAGACCGTAAGTATCGGTGTATCCCCACGGGTGACATTTGGCGGCTGAAGAGCGCGATTTGGTCAAAAGTGATGTGTCTTATTTATGTAACACCACTAAAGGAACGTTGGAAAAAAAAAAAGAAAAAACTAGACGGTCCGAACACCCTACCGGCCATTTATTACGTTTAACCTCGTCGGTGGACTTTGGGTGTCTTGAATGTGTTGCGCGAGGGGTATACGACAAGGCAAATTTAAATTTATGCGTTTCGAAAACATACGATATATAACACCGTGTAACAAGTTCGTGTCGGTCATTGAATGTCGATTTTGAATTATCTGCGAACGTCTGGTGTACTTACGCTTATAATAAATAATAATGGACAGTTGAAAATCATAATAATAATAACGATAATTATCTGTCATGATAATGATTTGTTTGGATTTGACGAGTTGGCGGCAAGGCTGGCGGAAAATGTAAGGCCGCCCAAAACGATTATATTGACACGAAAAACACGCATCGTAGACACTCGTCTATCAAAAACGAAAATCGCACTAAGACTCGCAGCTAACCAAACGCTTAATTATTTACATGGGAAACCTCGTGCTGGTGAAGGGTCTCGGTTTTTAATGATACGACCGAAATGGCATTACTGTTCCCAGAAGCAATAGTAATTTTTATTTCTGAATGACATTAATAATTTGGATAATATGAAAATAATAACCGCCATATTCGGTAGGCAATTGTCATTGCAATCAATGTTGTACCGCGCGCGCGTTATTGAGGTCTTCGCAGAAACGGTCTAAAGTTACGGCATTTGCCGAAAACTAATTAACATTAGTACATAAAAGCTGAACGGCCGCTGCGCTAAAAGGTTTTTATAGCCGTTGTACTCTTGTGATTTGCTCAATTATACACATAAAACGCCTATGACTCATTTAGATATCGATCGGTTCGCAGCAGTGTGTGGTGTGACATATACATTTTAATACCCTTGCAAACAACAAGAGCACCGTTGACGACCAATGCGTAATCCATACGAATAATATCGACGAAAATCCCCAAAAACTAGGGTAGGTTTTGTCTCTACGCGCAGCAGCACGCACCACGACGGGCATACATTATAGAATGCTCGGCAGACACACGCGTATATTATCATCATTATTATTATTATTATATTCCCCAAAATAATATCCATACATGTGTATGTGTTTCGCAGATGTTGGCTCGGGGGCGGACAACTGCTGCAGTGCGCGTATAGGGGTCATCGGCAAATCTTGCATATTATATTATGGCCGCGGTCCGTGTGAATCATTGGAAGGGCGGCGGTGGCGAACAATCGGAATCGCAATTTATTTTTCCCTCGAAATAACAGAAAAGATGAATAAATAAATAGCCGGAGAGATGCTAAAATTTAAAACCCAAATGAAACGACGACGTGAATGTGGTAACCAAATTTCGGAGCGAATACCATTTAAATAATTTAAGCGCAAAAGGTCACAGCAACGCGCAGTTTTTTGGGTCGTGTAAACGGAATATAAAAAAGAGGGATGAAAATAAAGGGCTACAAAAAAAACTCCATGGGCAAAAAAATGTTCCATGGGTTATATCGGGAATCCGACCGCCGCCACTTTTGTTTGCTCTGCGCACTCTTTTCTCGTGAAAAATCATATTCGGCGCGATACACAAATAACAATAATAATATATGCAAATTCTGTGGAATAGCCGACGCATAGATTACAGTCATGACACGTGCGTCCCTTTCCTAGTGATTTTTATTATTTATTAGGGTATTAAAATTATAAGGCCATAATGTGGGTCTTTTTTTTTTTTATTTCGCATTCGTATATTTTCAATAACACACACCAGCAGTCCGGCACGTAAAATTCTTCATTGTGCCAGTGTATACGCGCACATACATAGAAATAATGATAATAATAATGATAATACCACCAGCAGTTTTAGGGAAAACGCACAGATTCGACGGGGTCGATACGGACAACTAAAATTGTACACGGTGTGCATTTTATATTCCATGGCCATTATGATGCACATGTGCGCGCTGTATATGCTAATCCCAAGTGTTGACCACCGCCACAGGTAGTGCGTGTACAACGTGTCCTGATGGGTAGTTTTCTTTGGAAATAAATTTGAATAGACCCTTCGTGCGCTGTTATATCTCACAAAAGAACACCGTTGACGCCAACGCTGCAGCAGTGACCAATGCGCATAATAATGTTTCCACACTAATCCAGTCGAATGAAACGATATCATTTCCAGGAAAAGTGCACGTGCACCGTAGAAAATAAAAACGCGTTTAGAGTCTCGATTTTGAAATATTACCGAGACACGCTCGTCAAGGTTCTCCGAATAACTCTCCTACGCTTAAGGGAAACTTTGCTGTCGACTGCAAATGCACACCCCTCCGATTATTTCCCATTAACTATTTCATTAGCGTTCGCCAGCTCTTGTTGGACGACGTGCGTGGTGGTGGTGGTGGTCGTGCGCTTTTGACCGCTCCACACCCACCTCCTCCACGCCGACCCCGACGCGTTAATAATAAATATCGACGGCCGTCGCTCGTTTCCCCCTTAGAGAGAAACGACATGTGCGCCATAAACTGCACACAAGCCGGTGCTACACACTTTTGTCATCTCGGACAACGTCCATAACTACAAACGATCACGCCATCGAACGTACGCCGCCGTGTAAAACAAAATTATTTTGACAGCAGCAGCAGCAGCACAGGTACGCTGTGTGACAAGACTACTACTACCTACTAGAGTGCATTGCCTCCGCCGATTGCTAATCGAAATCAAAAGCCTCCGGGGTCACGACATCTCCGGCCGACGAGAGCGTTCGAACTATGGACACCAACAATAATCATAGTACACAATAATATTAATATAAAGAGAGGCGCACAGACAATACGCTGCCATCATAATCGTATAGTTTAATGTGGAATTGTGTAGACAGACTCGACTTGTCACGTAACACACGATGGAAACGACAAAAGCCATGTATATTGAAACGACGTAAAACACTGACGAGTGCGGCGTAATCTAAAAATGGTAAAAAAATACTGGAGACTTTCTCCGCGTTTATACGAAATGTGTAATCCGACGACCAGCGCGCGATATGTGCAACAACAATCGCTTTTCGCAATCCAACGGCGGCGTCCACTACTCTGAACACACTGTGTAATTGGACCTATAATCCAGTGCAACGCACACTGATTGACAACCCAAACAAATGTTAACCGGCGACACCGATTTGCGTATCGTGTACTAATTAAATTCAATACTATTATTAGAACGGCCCAACTTACTTCTGTACGATGAACATTCGATGATCTCAACGACCGGCTCTATAGACAGGACCATTTCCACGTACACAGTATTTATTATCACCAGATGTATTGCGACGTTTTCGGATTGACCGATTCGCGGGCAACTAACCGCTGCGAACAGCTACTATTCAAATGAAACAACACCACACTGAAACTCCTATTTTACACGTATCATCCCCTACCTCATCATTACCTGTTTGTCTACGGCCGCGCCCTCGCACAGATCTCATTAATAGTCCACTGGATGATCGAGTAGGTCACACCACGTTGTGCCTTATGTATAACGACGCCGTTTCGACTATTTCAATATGCGAAAAAAAGCAAACGATTTCGTGTATAATAGTATAAGTAGTGTGCACGTTTATTTTAGAGTAGGAAAACTGAAGAAAAAAAAAATAATAATAATAATAAATTAACGCCAAACGTACAAACTATTTGGTATCACGTACACGATGAATCATATTTCAATAACATGAATGATGTTTTACTCAAGGAGAAACAAGACGAGTGTAACGACACCGAATTCGATTGTTGTGATTACTTGTGTTGTTTTTGAAGTATTTTTTTTTTTTTGACGACGTTTTTCGCTGTAATACGATACAAATGATATAACGACAATCGTCACGTGTCGTCTAAAAATGTACATTTGCTAAATTCGATTGAAAAACACACATAATTTTGAGTAGCCCTGAATAATCTGCATGGCCGGTGGCGTCGGTGTCCCTCTGCCAAAACGGACCGTAGCACGTCCGTCCCTGGCATTCTTGGCACCCCGCAGATCTCTTTTGAATAAACATCATAAATACATTTTCTTTCCGGCACAACGTTTCTAGTGCCTTTGATCGTTTGTCCATTTGGGGCACATCTATTGGCGCGCGTTATTACGTCGTGTCATAAACTCTCAGCTTTTCGCCCCGAGCACAGACTGCGTCGAGACAAAGGTGCACTGAACGAAAAAGTGAACAATACCAAACGACATAAGACGCCATCACCACATCACAAGCCTCCCTCGCCACGTCACTGTACTCATTTCACGCGTGTTAAGCACACGCCGTCCGGTCCCTCGCCAATGGCGGACGGTTTATCAGCACAAGTACTTTCCTGTTCGCTTCCCGACAGGACAAAACCAAAAGAAAATCTCACAGGAAAAAATCGGTCGCCGACCGAATTCGAGTGGAGGTGTATCAATAACGAAACGAGTCGTAAAAACGGCGCGTTTGCGAGTAGAAAACAATAATTTTATACTTGTTGAGTTTTTTCTTTTTTTTTTTATCGCGCCCATTTGACTATTACACGCGTCGTTATTAAACGTGTAACGATCACTGTACTTACATGTAATGTACCACGAGGGGATGGAAATGGCGCGGAGAAAATCTGTTGGAAGAGAAAAAAATGACCGAATATAAAAAGGGGTGAATGATATACACAAGCTAGGAGTTTATGATGGCATGTTTTCACCGTATTACAACAAGATGTGCGCCACCCTCGCATAGAAGGCGCACTCGTTTGTTTTTTATGCGCTATTCGCATGTCTGCACATATAAATCAGAGATTCGTAACACCTGCTGTTGAAATCCAATGGGCGCTTTAACGTGAAATGATAAAAAAATTATACTACCCCGCGCAATGTCTACATTTACAAGGCTGCCGTTTGTGTTCGTGCACCTACGCCATATACATAAGCGATTGTTTCGTATAAAACGCATTCTTTTTGCGAGTACTCGATTACATAAAGACCTTGCAGCATTTCAAACAGGTGTGTTGGCGATACTCGAAAATTTATCTGGACAACAATTTGTGTTCCGATTCGTTCGCGTTTTATCGCAACTTTCAGTTTTTCAGCATCGACAAAATGTCTTCCGTAACGGAAAAATTAGCCATACAAATACAACGGCCGCCGATCGAACAACAATAAGTTATTTATTAGGCAGTGATGTATAACTTTTGTCACGCGACAAAAAAGGATTTTCTTTATTGTTGCCCGCACCAAATCATGTACAATATAACATCCTATACCTGTAACGGCCGCGGGAGAAGGGTTGACACAACGCGCATGCCAATAACTTGTAACGACAGACCGTATAAACCAATACCATATTTTTTTTTTTTTTATACCAGTCGTTCGATGAATAGCAAAAATTGTTTACATTAGGGTACGTGCAGCATACATAGTTACTTTTTTGTTACATGTGTGCACATATAATAATAATATAAACGGTATGCGGCATTTCATTTTTTATTCAAAGGGGAAAACGCGCGTCCTATTGGCTCGAGCTATTTATTCAGTTTAGTTTTTATAACATTTGTTCGTATATACCTGCGCGTTGCTCGCGTACGAATAAAAAAAAAAAGAAATAATAAAAAAACTCAAAGGGGTAGAAAAAACGGTCGGATTTTTACCACCTGCGTCACGTGCTGTATCCGCTACCACTTGTGTGTGTCGAAATGTGCGCGCACACCCTTTTTGCTTATTCGCGACAGCCCAAAAATGTATTTCCTATGTACGCACGAGGTAATTCGAGTCCCTGGGGGGCTATTAGTCTAAGAAAGCCAGTGGAAACTCAAAAGTGAACGACACGAAATCCCAACGACATTTTTCACCTCGAGACGCCTAACGTATTTTTTACAATAGACCAACACTGCCTTGCCGTTGTTCCAAACGAATAAAAAAAAATACGAGCACGGGTAACCTATAAAAAACCGTTATGCAAAAAGGGGTGACCTAAAGGGTTGTTTATGGTAATTCGTTACCTGATTGGCTTCCGATCGTCATTATGTATGTAGAACGAGGAAAAACAAAATGGCGATCGTTTTTTAACGGTAATACACTTTTCGTTTCAATATATTTAACGGCGGTCGAATAGGAACGAACGAATTATCAATGCAAAAACACGCGGAAATACAATTTCAATATAGTAATTCAATTGAAAAACAGAGTTTGAGTACACTATGCACTTACACAGATAAAATATAATAAAAATCTGCAATGGAACACAATCAAAAGCCCTTAAGAAACAATTTTTATTGAACTTTTATTCGACGTTAAAACGAATATAATTCACTGGCTGACGTGTAAATAAAAAATAAAACGTAATTTAAATGCCATTGGCCAACCCTAAAACGTCTTATACACACACACACATATATATATATATATATACACACACAAGTGTACCGAGACCTTAAGGTTTTTCTTTTTTTATATTGTCCACCGTAATCGAATTTCGGCCGGCCGACCCTTTCGCACGTTTCTTTGGAGTTTTACTTTAAGTGCCTTTCAATTTCGCACCCATTTATTAGGAGTTTATTTTCAAGCTTAAAAGGATAAAAAAAGCGGTAGACGACTACTTGGTCTGCAAACAGCTGTTGGCTAGTACACGGGGTAAATAAATAAAACGACGAGAATTTATTTATTTATTGTTTCTTACAAAACAAGATAAAAAAAAATAGAAATCACTTGAAATTCCGTACGAGGCTTTTGACGTTGTTGTAGTAGTTTTTATTTTACTAGTGAAAATTGTAAAAACGTTTGACGTCGCACGTGGAGATGTGAGGAGAGTGACTTGGATAGAAGAAGTTGCTGCACTAGTCGCAATTTTCGAGTCGATTGAAATGTAAATAGAAATAATTCGGTGACCAAACATGGGAAAAAAATCGTGTGTGTTCGCGGCGTCCCTGCCGATTGCGTGAGTGTGCTTTCAATAACCTAATGCACAGTGGCGGAGGCTGGAAGAGGAATTTCAAAAGGTCAGTTGAGAGGAACAACAAAATACAGAGTGCCGGGCGATAAGAGCACGAGACATGGCAAAGGGCAGATAGCGCGAGGCTACAAAGGCCAGTGGATCGGAAAAAGGGGTATAAATGTAAGGGATAAAAAACAACTTTGGACGATGATTGAATACACATATCCTTATACATATATATATATACTTTCGAGAATATATCTTTCCCCAATTTACTTACAACCGGCAGAGGACACGAGCGGTTGTCGAAGTTGTACGTATGTTTTTGTCGTTTATGTTTTTCTTTTGACCCGAAGTTTAATTCTATTAAAAAAATGAGAAAACGAGGAGCCGTACGTTTGAAGTTGTTCCGAGAAAAATAAATAGACAGAACGACATTTCACTCTCGTTTTAATGCATTCGCAATTTCCAACGACGTCACTCAACGTCTCCATTGAGAACACTGACCGCCGAACATACCGAAAAACAAACACGAGCGTTTTTAGGATGTACAGAAATGATATATATATATATACTTCTAATATTTTAGTCGTTAAAACAACCTAAACCATTAACCGGTACACAGTAAAGCGTTTTGTAATGTTCGGTGTACCGTGGGATTTTTGCCAGCACCTTGGTAGTTCTTAATTACTCTATTACCCGACTTACATCTTAATATTGTACTGCACACGTGCTTTTCATTTTTGTAGAAACATTGTTATTTGAACCGGTATAATTTCTGTCTGTAAGAGAAACTGATGTGTTATTATTCAATATGCATCGACCTCCGATTCTGAACGGGTAAACTAATAACGAGCCTGAAAGATAATTATAATTGTCTCGTGTTAGGTATTACGGAGGTACATAATAAGTGAAACACACTTAGCACTGAACGGGCACAGATTTGAGAAGACGTTCCTCTAATCTCCGCAACGAATAGATTAAATCTCATCAAGAATGCACACACAACTCGGTTATTTTAGCAGTCGTCTCAGTTTGCACGCAGCTCAATGATAAAAAGAAAAACGTTTTTTGGACGGGTCCTACTCCTCATTGTTTGTGCATACACGGGAGGAGAACATGCTGGTGTACATATTTTTTTATGGACGCCACGACGATATACATGTATTCTTTCTGAACCAACACAGCTGCTTTTTTTTGGGCCGTATAGTTTTTTGTACAAAAATCGCACTGCAGACTAACCCCCACACGCAATCCGACAATCGGCATGACATGTGCGCCTGACGTTGGGCAGATACTGTGCGGATATATTGACAATAATATGTACAAAAATGTGTATAATAGTTAATGTGTAACCGTCTAACATAAAATATGGTTTACCGCGAGCCAAAGATAAGTATTTGTTAAAAGTAAAGAGCGTTAGATTTTATTTTTTATTTCTTCTCTAAACAAATCGTTACGATTTAACGGCAAAACATGTGAAACTATAGTGTTGGATTGATTGATTTATTTCTATTAAAATGGCGACCAAAGTGTTACAAAAATTGATAACTGACAAAGTGTCCGTTGAAATTACTCGAATTTCGACGTGCAGCGGACAAGCAGTTTTCTCGGTGACGCCCTTAATACCATTTTTTACACCATCGCCAGACCCCCGTGACAATTAATATTTTGTCTATTATACTTTTTTATTACATAACTGGAGTATTATCCAAATATAGATTACATTTCATGAGTTTTTTAAAAAAAAAAAAAAAAAGATCTTTACCTACAGCCACAATAATAAATTAACGGTATAGTTTCAATGAGATGCCATAAAAGGTTTTTCGAGTAAAAAGAAAATTTGCAACCATAACTCATTATAATATAATAATGTATACAATGTAAACCGTTCTAGCAACAACAACAAACAATACGTAACGTTTATACTTTTTTCCACTCATTTTGACTACAACTAATTGTGTGTCGTTATATTATTGTTATTATCATCTGAATAATATCTTAGGGCGTCAAATTGTATGTTCATATTATACCTGCCTAACGGCTGTGGGAAAAAATAATCGGTTTTATAGAGAGAAATAAGTATAAAAAAAATTCTCATACATTTATTACGTTAAAAGAAACTAATTCGGTTGTCCGTCGCCTGCAATTCAAAAAAAACATTTTTTTATCTATAAACGCGAAAATACCTGTGAACTCATCGCATAATGCTTTCAGTTTTTTTTTTGGATTTCATAAAAATTAGGGGAGCCGTGTACTACTAAGTTCCACTCATCTATTTTTTTTTAACCCTAAAACAGTTATTTCCGGGGGTCCCTCGGAAATCCAAAAACTGAAAAAAATAAAACGGCGGGACACATTTTTTTTGTTATTAAAAAAACGAATATGATTACCCCGAAAACTGCGATTCCCACGGATTGCATAAAAAATATCCCATTGAACACCGGTAACGGAGAGTCATACGATCGAGTGGTTTTTTTGGCAAAAGGGGGAATCGACCGTCGGGACGATTTTTTTTTTTTTAATTCCGACGTATAACTTTTTTTTTTATAATTTTACTCGAGTATGGAATAATTTTGGGGTTGATATTTATTCTTTTTACTAGAAAAACCTCAAGTTCTCACGGTTTTCTCTGGGCACGGCGGCAGTGTTAATGTTTTCTTCCGTTATTGTTACTATAATTTTTTTTATTAAAATAAATATTACATTTTTTTTTACTGACAAAAAAACACCAAAGGTAAGAATGCATACAGATGATCAGTTTCCCAAAGAGAGAATAAATTGCAGACGCGGTCTCGTCTTAACCGTCGTGCAGAGTGAGCCGCCACCTGACAATATTTGACGAAAAAAATACAATATTGGTTTCAACCCAAACTGCACATGTACCTATACACACAGCTCTTAAAACCTGCAAAGAGAAACTACACTGCAGATAACATCGTCTTATACGATATATCTTTATAATGTGTGCCTTATAGTGTATACGCGTATTGGAAAACAACATTTCTGGATAGCATTCAGTAAAAAAAAAAGTACTTACAATAATAAACACAATCCCGAAACGAGATCAATGTCATTTTTTTTTTTTTCTTAAAGATTAACCAGCGGTGGTAAACGCGTTCGACCTGCGAAACCGTGTGAAAAAGAAACCAAACGGTCTGATGGTTACTCGGTGTTTAAAGATCGACTGTAATCTTCTGATAGGAGAGCATTATTTTTCGCTGGTTTAATTTCCAATTAATAGCTGTTAAGAATCACCCAAGCAATTACACGGATTGGGAAGATGCTGTGCTTGGGCGATCCGATACCGATGAACGGGTTCAATACCGTGATATCATCATTACTCTAGTAATAAATTACATAGGTGCGATTTTACCTGATACTTTCACGGCGACGGTTCGTTTAATCGGTTTTGGTCGATTACTCGCGTCAACGACGACACACACCGAGTTCGGGTGCCGGACACGGAAGTGCGCCTCGTATTAGAACAACGGCGAAAAAACAGAAGGAAAGAAAAGAATCACGCGAGCGCTCAGATAAAACCGTCGGGGGATGAAAAAGCTCAGGATAAATCATCGGAAAAAATGACTGACGTGTAACGGCGGCAGTGATCCGTAAAGAAAAAAAAAAAAACACAGTAATAAGTTTTTCCTTATAATTTTTTTATTCGCCGTCCGATAAACACACAAACGAGTTGGGGCACACACGTATATAAATTATATTGATATTTGCACAAAGGCCGAGGCCTCTGGGCGGCGGCAAAAACAAACAGAATTCTAAGGTCCCGCCCAAATACAATTCCTGCAGTGTTTGACTTATTTTTATTATTAAATTTCACCGTGTCCCCCAGGGCAGCTCCGGGCAATGTAAAAATCTCTTTGCCCTCTACTCATCACCACCGTCATGTAACAACAAAATGATACACATGAGCTTTTGCTGTAGCAGTTTACACACACACACACGAGTACTGATTGTTCCCGCTCGAAACACACGCTTATCGCCAAAAACTAAGGTGCTGGTATTTGGGTACGTACAATAACAATAATTACAATATGTGAGAGACTGCGGTGTCGGACCATTGGAAATATGCAGCAACATCAATCAAAACACGGCGCAGGTACATACGGCAGATCGTTAGCCGATGCCCAGCCGTTCGGCAATTAGTCGACGGCCGGGAGAAATCTCACGTTCCTTTTTCTCCTCGTCTGCTGCAATGGGTACACGTTATTATTATCGTTATAAATTTGTTTCTTACCGCTCGCTCAATATTTACACTGTTTTGTTTGGGGGGGTCATTATTCAAAGACCGGCGTTTAGCATATGCACACAGGCGTACCGGCGGCCTCGTATTGTACAAGACGTTCATTACACGAAATCGTTCAAACGCATCCAAAATGCATTTTTAAATAGAGAGTAAGAGAAATGAGCAATTTTTCCGAGAGACGGCACCATCAATTATTGGCGGTAAAAACTTAAAATAAAATCAGCGGCAAAAAAAAAAAACAATTAGAATCGGTAGACAACCGGAGGAGAACGTTGCGAGTCGTTACTAAACACACATCATCTTCAGGTGGTGTGTGTGATATAGACATTTGTCGAATCATTATACATATTATATTATCCTTCCGAAAAAAAGCGAAAAAAAAAAAAAACTTAACAGACACGTCGCAAATACTGCGCTGTCAGAAATGAAACCCTACCCGTCATGGTCGTAGGCGCTGTAGTGGATAATGCACGTCAGTATTTATGATTGGCGCGAGGGTTATGATATTTGTATTCAAAGGTTTTCATAAGCTCATTTGTATCCGGCGGAGGATTTAAAAATTCAATTAAAAAGGAAAAAATTAATAGGATTAAGCTAAAGGGTGTGTATAATAATATACAACGAAATTATTATGCTCCGGGCCACCGCCACCGGCAAAGGTAACACGATACGCAGGAAATGGCGTCGGCAAAGATAAAGATAAAAAAAACCGTCTTAAGGGTCATCAAATAATAAATACATATTAACCCGTGGACAATTATCAACTGTGGTTTACGCACATTTACATGAAATTATGTTAAAAACGCATTAAACTCGGAGTTTTTACAAGAGATGTGGTAACGAGTGATTGGGCAACTCATTTTTTGTGTGTGCCTAATGAGGCTCAATATTTCAAGTCAATGCCCAATCGCACATAGTGTACGCGGACATTACTATTTGTGTGAATAAAAAACTATTAATAGTTTTTGTGCCGAAAACACATTCAGTTTTTGACGAAAAATTATTCATTTTTCTGCATTCTTTCACTTGCTGTTGCATATTTTATAATGAACATCTACGAGAGACAGGCACAGGCGCTGTTGTTTTTTGTCTAAATAAATCGGTCAATGTTTAATAGTAAAAAAATAATAAATACATTAATATATTTCATCAACGCCGTCAACGTCGAATACAATGGTGATTTGGCAATATTTTAGCCTTAATAGTTACAATGATACAAAGGTAGGGATTGTTCGCATTTAATGTCAAAAGTTTTTTGATATTTTCGCCTGCTAATAAATTATGAGAACAGAAATGCGTTTCGAATGTTTTGTGCAATCCAATTGCTCTATTTGTTAAAACTCCAAACGGAACACGCTTTTTGACGTGCAAAATAAGTGTGCAGTATGACCTATGCGGTTTTGCTGTGTGTATTCGAGAATGCGTGGGAGTTTAAATAAATAATGTGCTGTTTTAACAAATTATGAGATCGCATAACGGTTAAAAACGCGAGGAAATGGTAAAAGGTAAGGACTTTGATAAATATCAATGGACGGGAAGATAAATAGGAGAGCACGGGCAGTCACGTGCGATTGGATTGAAAAATAAATTTAAAGTTTACGTTTTGGGCAGATTCGTATGGAAATGGAGGAAAATGTTTTTATTCAGATTTATTGTTGAGCAGTCTCACGCGCGTGCGTTATGATTGATACACAATTGGGGAGGCGTTTCCCATCAAGCGAATGCAAATAATAACAAAAGTACGTAAACAAGTTTAAACAAACAACGATCGATCGATTATACACATTTCCTTAGTCGCAGTCTCGCTGCTTAACAAGTTTAAGCACACGGGAAATTCTCAATTCCCAAGACCGCGCAAATTAGCGCTGGTAAACATAAATTGTTCAAACATTAATCGGTAGCTCCAAGTGGGCGCTTACTAGTAAACGTTTGGGCTCGACAGAGAAGTCGGCCTAATGATTTTATCAACTAATGATGAACACGTCAGCAATTAAGAAACATAATAATAAACTCGAGGAGCAGTTAATGATTTTCTAGTGAAAACAATTCAACTTGTACTCGGAATAAAACAGTTTGATTGGACACAACCGAACTTGGATTATTACTTGGACACAAACATGTTTTCTTTGTTCACTGAATATCAATAGTAAAAAAAAAAAAAGGTTAATTTTCAAGTGTATGCGCGATCGTCACTCGAGAGAAAATGATCAGCGTGTGAAACAAAAGATAATGTCTATTTATTTTTCGATGACAGCCGAGTAGAGTTGTCTTTCGAATCTCGTGCACATTGAGATTATTATAAATTGTTGTGGAACGTCTACTGCCGTTGTTCGCGTGTAAACCCCGTCGTCGGTCAGTGCGGTGGCAACAGACCGTTGAGGACTCGACGACGCATTTGTATGTGTGTGCGTAGGAAAAAAAACGTGACCAGAATACGCGACAACGTCTAGAAAATTGTCAACAGAATGCGCATACATGAATGGAAATTATATCATGTAGAAGGTAAAACGTCCGCATACGAGTAATGTAACGTATGATGATGCATTTATGAAAAAATATATTGTTGAAGAGTTTATGGTCTCGTTGTTCGCCGATGCAATGGTATCGTTTCTCTACGGCGGTATGCACAAAACACACCGGTTAATTATTATTAATAATATCTCGAAAAAAATAAGTATTACACACAATACATATTTCTACGTGTAAACATGTTCATATTACGATCCTTTCACCGGCGTATCGTGTTTTTTCGCAATACACGGCGCTAATTTCTATCCAGTCACAAAAGTGCATACAATTACACACAAAAAGCAATTATTAATCGATAGTCTCGAGAATGTTCGTAAGGAATGGAAAAAAAATTAATTCATAATATCTGTGCTGTCGTCGCCATTAAGTATGCCACAGGAGTTGTGGCTGATGAAAAACATAAATTACAATATCGCACGGAATCGTGTAAGATGTTAATGAAAAAAACGGTCTTTGTTGCTGATATTAAACGATTTAAATTTTAATTGCATTCGCATTTTAATGGAAATTGACTGTAAAACGATTAATAAGTCGATATCAAACAAACGACACCATGTAAATTATGTTTATTTGGTAGTGTGCGATCAAAAGCAGCATTGTGCATGAACCCGATCTCCGTGTTGGTTTCGAAAAACAGTCGGAGCATTCGGCAAACTATGAGGTTGTTTTCGTCAATGACACAGTGCGTACGTGGTCAGCTTCTCAAAATGTGAACCGGAGCAAGAAAAGAGAACCGCCGCCGTTCGTGACATACCGCCGTCAATTCCACCGGCCGGACCGCATCATATCAGAGCGACTCGTGCACTGTCTTTTCGGTTATAATAACGTTGTTTGTCTTTGGACGTCACGATAATCTAATTAGTCCGGAACAGATATCGGATAATACTGTACATGTACCCGTTTTACGATTTGGGAGGTCAGAGAGGAATAACGAAACAATAAAAAAAAAAGCGCACCTATCTACCGAGACCCGCAGAGCGGTGAAAATAAATACAGTGAAAGTGACATCATGCGCTCGTGTTTTGTATTGGAATAGTTTGTGAAATAATAATGAGCGAGAAATTCTTCTCTGGAAAACAATATAATACATACACTAGTACGCTATCAATTATTATATAGATTTTTTTATTTTCGACGGAGCATAAAAGATTCCAATGAATAATCTATCAAACTCGTATCGTTAAAAAACAATCCGGTAGTTCCCACGAAAAGTATTCGCCTTTTCATTCCACAAAAAGAACTTCCTAACCCCTACTTGTGTCCAATAACGATTTTACACGTAATAGTAATTGTTATTAACTAACCTGGGCCAACGTTTTACAGGTAGTAGCGACCTGTTAAGTGGGCGTAGGCAGTTGGCGGCGGAAGGAGCGGGTCGACAGGCGCCGGGTTTCTGCACCCGAAGGCCCGTTTACTTTATTTTTTCTACCTTTGGAGTGGAGCAGTTTCGGCGACCGATTCCCAGTGGTTGTTACACCGCGCGAAGACCACAACCAGAAGAAGACGCCACTAATAAACGTAAAACTACCATAATAATAATAATAATAATAATAACATACACCTATACATAGAGTAATACCGTAGTGCGATAAAAATGCCAAGGTCACCGGGAACGTAATTATGTTTGTTGGCGAAAAAGGCCATAAGAAAATTATGGTACGTTGACCACCGCGCGACTATACCTCCCCCCCACTTCCACCGGAGAATACAGTTTAACGGAAAACAACTCACCATCTCCTCTGCTAAAGTACTTGTGATGATGCATCAGTCGGTCGGAAACAGAGTCTGCAAAACAGTAAAAAAATATAAATTAATATAAATTCGGATAGAATTTCTTCGGGTTTAATCGCGTATGGGCTGATGGTTCCTACCGAGGAGTCATATCATACCCAGTAATTACTGATTTCGGTATTCACCGGCTACGATATGAGACCGCGATGAATAAAACCGGGTTGACGTCACGCAATAACATTCCATTCATGAAGTAGGAAATCATTAAAGAACGTACAGGAAAGCCCAGGATACTTTGTGCGCTCACCGTTCGACTGGGATCACCACAACAATATTAAACCGACAAAGTGCATATTATTAACATTTTCTATAAAAAAATAATGTACATTCGGGTAGCGTCTCGGCTGAACGGCGTTTAATGAAGTTTACACTATATGTTTAAATAATTACCAGCCAGATGCCTATTTCGTGTTTGTATATTATAATAAATACAATATAGTTTTATGAATGAGAACACCGACGAGAGGGAACGCAAGGTGGATTAATAATAATAATAATAATATTCTTACATGTGTGTGCGCTGCAAGAGAAAATCGTGTGCGCGTCATTAGCGGCAAAGTTGCAGGGGAAGGCGACGGGGCAGAGGGAATCGAAAGGCGCATGTACGGGATCTAATGATATTTTAATGAGAAACAGAATGGGTCTCGAGCGCATACATGTACCACAGTAGTGAATAATAATATAATATTCCGTCGTTAGGCAATACTATTTTATTTTATTTTTTTATTATTATTATTATTCCACCGCCCGACTGGTCTTTCTCTTATTCGGGTTCTTTTAATATAACGCATGATTCAGCCCCGTGTGTATATGATGTGTGTGTGTCTGTGTCAGTCATGAATAACTAATGGCCTTCTTCCATCCTAAACACTTTTTCATTCTTCTTCCGGGGAGACCGCCGCCTGTGAACGCGTACGGAGACTACCGCAGTTCAACGCTGCCGTTGTTATTATCAACTATTATAATTAAAATACGATTTTCGTCTATTCTAATTACGTTGCCGAGTTTCATGTGTGATCGTTATCGTGTAGACAGCTTATTTTTTTACGCCGGCCGATTCCATTCTGGACCACAGATCCCTTTGCTCGTCAGCGGTTAATGAATTTTCGAATCCGGTCGGCGGCAGCACACCGAGTCTTGGCTGTGATCTCTTTCGTTTCCAAAGAGTGTACGCATTAAAAACAATTAAGCTACCGGGCAGGGCGAAATCCGCGGCATTCCGCTGCCGGAGAGAGACCTTGACTCGGTTTCTGCTGTTGCCTGTGTGCAAACCCCGTGGGCTCCGCGCTATTGTCTCAACCGGCACATCGATTGTCTCCCGTCGCGACTCGGCGAGTATTGTCTACCGTCGGCTTCTGCGGTTAGGCCGCCGTCGTATGTGTGTCACGTCGCATCCGAATTCGCTTTTCAAACGAGTCGTCTCCCCCCCGCGGGTTACCCTTTTTTGTCGACGAGCCACGCGCACACGCCCGTAACCACAGGTTCGAGGAAAAAACTAGTCCGCTAAGCGGTCCGGATTTCGAAGTCGGCAGGACCGCGTTTGTTTTTTGCCAACACGAGCGACTGGTGTCGAACGCAGAGAGATCGTTGGCGCCCCGAGAACTGATCGAATGCGCCTGTCATCGTACGTACGGTATTAAACAACCTATTGCCTATCAATTACAAACGCATACATATTATAAATGTACTTGGACATTACAGCGGTCTGTGCGTGTAATGAAGACATCCGATTTACATCTCGGCGGCGGCGGCGTCGTAAACATTCCGATATAGGTGCCGGTCGTCACCTTGAGGCTCTCCCGCTGATGTTCGTATGTGTGGTTTTCTTTAGCGTTAAAAAAACGGTGTACGTATACATGTATGACAAATGAGCCAAACTAACGTGCCGCAGCCTCTGCGGTGATCAATCGCGCACGGTAATTGGACAAATTGAAACGCCGCCGCGGGTCACTTGTTCACACCGAGTAAAAATAGAGAGAACAGCTGCAGTAGTGAAAAAAAAATTACTCGCGCCTGCAATTAAAATTTACCGGTTAACCTGCCGCTAATACTGTTATCGGGTTTTTTTATACCGATACATATTCCATACGTAATTTAACCATGTCATTATTATGTACTGCGCCAGCCAACAGCCACTCGAACACTCATCGCACGTCCGTCTCCGCTGCAGTGTTTCTTTTGTGTCACGGAATCAATCTGAATACGAATCGAAATCTGAATATAATAATGATAATAATGGAATGGAAAAAAAAACCGCATTGATATGGTCGCAGCAAACCGTTGGGCCGGCCGTTGGTCGACCAAGAAGAACTCGGGCGTTTTACTAACAAAAGAATAATAATTACCCGAAACGGATTACTACAAGAGTGTTATATTGATATGGACAAGCATTCTTGCACGAGTCGCCACCACAATCGATGACAAATAATAATGTCATATGTAATATTATTCTTAATGCATAATAATATCTTTTTCTGTCCGGTGTGGTGACGACAATGTCGACGCGGCGGTCGTCGTATTCATTATCGATAACTATACTTCGGTGGCCTTACACATGTGTGAGAGGAAAACTAGAAGGAGAAACTAATATTCCGAGCCGGTATATACCCGTCGTGGCAGCCATCGCGGATTGTGTCGAGTCATTACCGGAGAGCATATGAAAAGGAATAATACGATTTAGCTTCTGGGCTTTCGAAAAAAATAACCAGCACCACTTATTATCATAAAGTATTCACACGGTGTAATGTTTTATTACCATTGCGCATAATTCTCCGCCCCTACCCCGCCCGGTCACCGGTAAATATTATTCTGTTTTTATTTTCCATTAGCCGTACAAGTAGTACCTATGATGTTAATTTTTTTCCCAGACCAATTTAAAAAGGACATTTTGGTCAAAAGTGACTTTAACGCCCCGGGGGACGAAGTGAGAACGTCATCAGATCGTTTTTTTTCTTTTATAAACATTTTTTTTATATCTTTCTTCCCCTTTCCAATGTCGACAGTGAACGCCACAGGTGGCGCACATTATTATAATATATTTAAAAAACCCTAATGTGCTATATGCAGTGACACCAGCGCGCCACCCCGAATATTTTAAAAACACCCCTATTATCATACTAGGGAGATCTCATTTTTATTTATATTTTTTCCAGGAGGCGCCATCGAATTTTTAGGTTTTTATTTTTATTGGCACTCGTAAGATAATGCACTTCTAATTGCACTTGTCGCGCATAAAGGAGGGGGGAGGGGGATCGATTAAAAACAAATTTTCTGAGCGAGTATTAACATAAAACCGGCGCACGTATACTGTGGTGATTCTTCTCGGAGGCCTTGTCCGTTCTAATGTCCGTCTTGTACTACACTCGGAGTCGTTTATTCTCAGAGTAAGTCGTTAGACGGGCAAATGTAATTTTTACATTTCGGAGGTGCACGTGGTCCATCGAATCGTCAAATTCACAATTACTGTTTGGGTAAGACATAAGTGTGCGCACAAATCAAGGCCGCCGCGCCGAGTCTATTATTATGATGTTGGCATTTAATTGTACTCTTATCGGCGGCTTACGAATATGACGATTTGATAAAACGTGTGACGGAGTGTCTCCGTCGTGGCGGCGGTACGGTGTTTATTTCCACGGGATTTTTCTTATGCAAGAAAACGGAAACACCTTGAAGATTACCAGTGTTGATAAAGCGCCTAGAGTATAATTAACGCCGAGCGGTAGCACTAGGTCACCACAACGTGTTATTAAGCTTATTTGCATACCCATAAAACGTAATAACATCAAGGACCGCCGTCTAGTTGCACTCGGTCTTTTGTTTCCGCCGCCACTGCACACGGTCATAATCTATTACGACGAATAGTCTGTTGGAAACGATTAAAACGCAAATTTGAATACTATTTTAGGCAATAAAAATTCGGTTTTAATGATGCCGACAACTCATAACGATATTGTTGTGCAATACACCGCAACACGCAGACGTTACGTCAATAATTTGTTCCTTCCACACATTAATTTGCGCCAACGAAAAAACCCAACCGTCCGTCCAATTAGCATATTATTCGTGGTGTTATTAATTATTATTATTATTATTATTGTTGTTGTCCCATTAACGGTTAGCCGAAAAATATTCGTTGTGAGTGTATGACTTTGGCGAGTCGGACACAAATGCGGCTGCCGTAAATAGCGATACCACCCGTTCGAAACGCGTACAGCCTATTACGTTACATTATATCATGGTGGTGGCATGTGCCGGCCGGCTTTTAATTGTTACTGTTCCGTCGTGCAAAGAGATGAACACCATCTGCCGACTGGGCACGGGACACACACACACACACACACGGGCGGACGGACGGGTGATGCACTGGTAAATAAAACGACCCGAACCCAGAAAAAAGGACATCCTCACACCCCTAGTCGACCGATGCAGCGGTACGGTATGCGTACCGGTTAATATAAGGGGTAATGTACGCGGAAGCGTGCCCCTTTTAACACAAAGTAGCCCTCGTGCCCAACCCGTTACAACACACATTGTCAGACCCACAGGGTGTTGTTGCTGCACCGTTTAGTGGTGTACATACTCGGCATAAATAAATACACGAGCGCGCGACCATTCGTCCCTTCCGGGTGCCCGCCGCCTTAAAGGGTTACCTCTTGTATTTTATTTTTTATGAACCTTCTTTTTTTTTTAATGGCACGCTTTTAAAAGTGTTTGAACATTGACGACACACAGAAGGGAAAACAACATAAATCGTTTAGACGCAAAGGTATTCTAGAATATAAAATTGAAACGATTGTAAAATTAATAATCCAATCGAAAAAGTAAACCGGACAGCTCTAAAAAACGTAGGACATATTAAATACACAATCAAAACGACTTGTAAGCAAACTCTGGGAAAAAAACAAAAGAATTCTTTTATTGTTGCACTGTTTAGATTTCTTAACCGTTAGATATTTTAATAGTGAAATTTGAATGCATTTACTAAAATAACACAAAAAACATCAAATATAACGTTGCATACACGTTTGGTAAATTAAAAAAATATATCAAGATATGATGGCCTAACTATAATTTTTATGAGTATTCCATACATGTAATTATTATAATTACACATTAATTTGTTGCTCAGAAAACAGCATAACATAAAACGATGTCGAATCAGTGAACCAAACTAAATAAATTCATTATCAAGATGTGCTTGTCAGTTAAGAAAGAAAGAACAACGCGTCTCTTATGGTTTTCAATGAACGTGTATATGATTTCTCCGTTATAATTTTTTTTGGTATTCGTAAAAATTAATCAGTAAGTGAACCTTATTTTTGAGGGGAATTGTTTTGAAAGCAAATTTTACAACAGAATCTGATAAATACTGAGTAAAAATATTTTTAGAACAGATTAACTATAAAACATTATCGAAGAAAATTTATATTTGAATAAAACAAATAAAACCAACGAAATTTACCTAAACACATTGTTATGTGAAAAGAAGAGGACCCGTTTTACCTAATTTATGTACATAATGACTTAATATTAATATGTAAAAACTCTTTGTCTAGAGATGTTCATAATTTAGACGATTATGATAAATTATAAACAGAACAATAATTAATTTCACGGATATAAACACTCAGGAGGTTAGTAGTGTAGGAATATTAAAGACCATTTTTATATATATTTTTTTGTTGACGTTTTTTGTTAATTTAAATAATTATATATAATCTATTTTACTCGGTTTGTACTAAAAACAAAAACGCGTTGTTATACCTATTAATTCTCACATTAATTTGGGCAACGGAGTAATTTATCTAGGCAGATAATCGTGTGTTGATCAAAATTATACAAAAACACTTGAGTATTACTTCGTTTAATAAAAGTGTGATTTGCGTCCGACGGTAATTGCAATCAGATTTTTAAATTGAGTCATTTAGTGGATTTCGTAAAAACAAACAGTGTTATGATAGAATAGGTTTTTACACGAACGCCATACGGACAGTGCCGCGAGAGCGAAATCGTCATAAGGTTGTTTTACATATTTCATGTTGCACGCGGAGGAGGCCTTATTAGTATGAAATTATCAAAGTGTCATAAATTGCACCGCTCTTTGTGAATATTCTAATTCTGTTATCGTTTGATTTTAATGACATTTAAAACCCGGTAAGCAATAAAAATAGAACGCCGGCAGATTATCGTATTTTTTCTACGAGTCGTTAACTGACTGTATAGTATGGACCCAACCGACCATAAGTTAATTTTATTATTACTATTATTATTAACTATATAAAAAAAAAAAAATCCCATGTTTGGAGTGACTAATAATAATCGATGGCAAATAATTACTAGAGAAATTATGGTTATCGGTGTTTTTTTATTAATGAAATACTTCCAGATAATTTTTCTATGAAATATAAAAATAATAATTTTCTCTGGGATTTAAAAAAAATAACAAAGTATTAAAAAAACACGCTGTACTGAAATTACTTTAATACTTTTTCCGGTTCAAAAATCAAGAGAATCCTTATGTTAGGCAGCGAGGGTTTTTGATTTATCAATTAGTACGGAAAGACTGTTAATTAAGACAAGCCGGTGACTAATTACTACTGGCCATTACGTCGTTAATTGCTCGCATGTAAACGACATCATTAACACACAAGATACTCTTAGACAATTGTTATTTAAAAGGCTGCACGGATCAAAAAGTTAATGTCATTTTGTACTCACCCAAATCGTTTGGTCCGTGGTGCGGAAGTGGAGGCGAATCTTGTCCGCTCCTTCTGCTCACGCTGTCGTCATCGTCTTCGTCGTCGTCTTCTTCGGACGACGATCCAACGCCCATGCCCGAGTGTCCCATAGTGCCACTTCCGACCTGTAACATCAGTGGCGGCGATGACGAAGAAGATACAGATTTAGTAGCAGGTTGATGATAGCCGCTGCTGCGGTGAGGGCTTGGTGAAAAATACGGGTGCACCCGGCTGCCGTTGTTGTATTTAGGCACGGACAGCGAGCTAAGATCGAGCGGTTGCGAGTCAGCCGCGGTTGCCGAAGAGGCGTCACAGGACGACGGACGGCGACCGAACAGGCTACCGATCCGATGATGCTGTTGAAGGATCATAGCGGCCGCCGCCGCCGCTGCTGCTGCCGCCTTATCCGAAGGAGGCGAGTCGTTGTTGTTATTGTTCTTACTGCTGTGGTTGTTGTTGTTGTTCAGGTTATGAAACTTGTGCAAATTCCTATAGAACTCGTAACCAGCCGGATGAAACTTGTGGAGGAGTTTGGGGTCGTCGTCGACACCCCGGCGGAATTGGGCGCCGGTGGCCACGGCCAACCTGAGCGCTTCTCCGCCCGCCACCACGGGTAAGCCCTCCAGCGTAAAAATTGTTCGTTAGTTACAAAACAAAAAAAAAAAAAAAAACGTACCGCAACTTTCGCTATTCCGTCCGGCACTTGATTAAAAAAAAAAAAAAACAACAAATTTATTATCGAAAATGTTCAAGCGCACGTCAACGAACTCGTCAAAGGCGTAGTTGGCGGCGGCGGTATGGATCCGTAAGAGTTTAGATGGAATTAACTGGTGCGAACGAAACAAAAATTTAAATACGATATTAAAATGTACTTTTTGAATCGTAAAAAATAATCCAAACAAATACGGACGATTACCGCACGCGGAACGACCGTGTACTATTGACCGGTGCGTATGACTATATGAAGGCGGCGCGCGGCGTTGTCTCATTCAGTCGACTACAGCCACCACCACCACGGCCGCCGTTACAGTGTCAGGGGGGGGACACTCCAGTACACAGGTACAGCGGCTCCGGTGGGGCCGGCCGCGAGATCCGTCCGAGGGGGCATGACGGCGTCGGCACCAATCGGAGCACAGACACGGCGAGTGTGCGCGGCCGGCTCGTTCGGGTCGAGCGTTGCCCGCCGACGTTTCCCTTCGCGGCCGCGTTTTCTTTTACCTCCTCCACGCGCCTCAATCCGCCTCCACTCGATGTCTATACGTGTTCGCGATGCGGATTTGCAAAACTTTTATATTCCCACCACTCCTCTCCGTCAAGACGGACTTTTCATTTTTTACCGAGTTTTTTTTTTCCGGAGACACGCCTATTTTGGAAAATCTCACTTCCGTTTGGCCGCGCATTTTTAAGTTCATTCCAACCTCCCCGCATCAACCGTGAATCGTAATAATATTTTTATTTCAAAAAATTTTAATACCTCCTAAGGTTTTTATGCTACACGAAAATAATGTTTCCTCTCTATCGGAATAAACCTTGTGTAAATATTACGTAATTGCTGTTACTTTTCTAGAAATATTTTTCTCTCAATGTAAACAACTCTAGAATAGAGATTAACTTAAAAAATGTTGAACTTGAGCATTTATTAAAAATAATCTTTAAATGAGTTGTTTATTTGGTTAATCCTACAGTTTTAATAATACATATTTAATATCTAATTAAAATCTTTTTTTTTTTTTGTTTTCGCTAAAAAATTAATAATTCCATTTAACTACTATGACTTTATGTAGTAGTTTTGCAAATATTTTTTTATTAAAATATTATTCACATAATTATTGCTTAACACGATTTTAAACAATATTTTTATTTTATTTTATTTCATTGTTTTAATTAAGTAATTCGTGAGATGTTCTATTTTAACTTATTCGAACAAATCAATGTTTAATTTATACTCTTAATTAATTAATTATTCTTTATATCAGATAAATGGAGTATTAAATATTGACTATTTTTTTTAACTCATCGATATATATATTTTTATATTTGTTTATTTAGTTTTTTTTTATTTATAGTCAAAATAAAAGTGCATAGACATAACAAATCATTGTTTCGCCGAATAATTAAATTTTAATTTTACAATAATCGATAACATATTCCTGATTATAACTGCAGTCAAACGTACACATAGATTCCATTTGTAGAGTCTTAAATTAGATAAAATTAGTATACTTACACAAACGTGTAACGTTGAGGTAAGATAAAATTTAAATGGAGTTGACAACCATAATGGATCATTTTATTTTATTTTTATATATCAATGAAAAATAATATACAGAAATCGACAGCTCTAACTATTTCAAAGTCATTGGTTTCTTATAATTGACAATGTAAAATTACTGTTGGTCCATAAGGTTAAGTTGCCACTGAACAACATTTTTATTTACACCGTAAGTCATCAGTATATGATTTTACTAAGACAAGGTAACTTGAAAATTCGACCAGTATGCGTAAAACTTTAAATCGATTGTTATGGTGTGCATTAGAGGACCCAGTAAAAAATACTGTTAAACCGTTCGACTTGGAAAACTCTTTAGTAAAACGTTCTTTGGGAAAATCCCCATAAGGCTCAAATCACATTCTAATAAAACTGCGTGCTGATTCAACGGTAGCGGAAAAGTCAATGGAGGAAAGGGCAGGGGAGAGGGCTTCATGTAAGTGTGTCTGTGTCTGCTAATACATATACACTGCTCTTACGTGCAACACATAAAAACAATCGGTAAGCCGACCACAACAAGCGCCGAATAAAAGGCTCGATAAAGTTTCGATTTTTGAGCCTTTAAAAATAGACAAAATGAGATTACTCGTTTGTCGCAAAGAGTGGAGCCGTTTAAAAGAACACAAATTTCAAAAAAGTCTTTCTTATAATGGTATTCAATTGACCTGCACATTTTTGCAATATTTGTGGCGGTTTGGCGACCAAACGTGATATAAACATATTGTGAATTAGACGGCCGAGTACAATACGCTCAAAATGGGTTTTGAGTTATATTGGCCGAATCTCTTGACCTTTATTAAATACATTTTCGCATCGAAATTTAACTTCGGCCACAATAATCGACTGGACCCTCTTGCAGCGGTCATCAGGAGGGTTCTTTACGATTCTAATTGCGGATCGGGCACAATGGTCGTACGCACTCGTGTACATTGTTGTGTATAAATATATGCGCAATAAAATATACCAGTCGTTATAAGTGTGCGCGATTTTCTTTTCTTTTTATCACACCTCCCCCTTAATGACCCCGTTTTGTTCGGACGGGAGCAGGTCGCTGTACAACTGCCGCCGCGGGGTAATTTCAACATCTGTTGACGTTCCATATAATATTATTATTGTGTATATTTATTATGCGCCGGCCGTCGTTGTCGAACGGTCATCGCCCAAAGGTGATGCGAGCGGGGGTGGTATTGATTTTTCGCATTCACATGCCGCCCCACGGCTTGCAGAGCTCGTGCCCGGTACAATGGAGGCCCGCGATGTGCGCTGACCGGTGGCGAGGGGACATTAACCAAATGCCCATGATAATATAACACAAATTGTGTCCCCCCCCCTCTCGTCTACACCTACAACGAGTCGCGCGCGGGGACCACCGTTACTAGTGTAACGGATTTTTCATAGTGAGCGTATTCTTTTCCTGTTATGGCTCTGCACAGATAGCCGTTTCCTTCACTGAACTCATTGGAAAGCTTTTCGACATTAAACTCGCGGTCCTGGAAGAATAAATTCATCAATCACCTCCAACTGGCTCACTCTATACATTCATGTGTACATCAATAAAATATAGACGTTTGTCCGAGATTTTATTTCGTAGAATAAAATAACTGCAAGTTAAGTACTCCTCTTTAATTATGTAAAGTAAACATATTTCATCTTTACAATTTTTTCCGTCTCTTAGGTTGTACAATTCTAGACAGATCGACCATAAAATAAGTAAATAGTACATTTTTTATTTTACAACTTATAAACGTATCAAAAGAATTTCCACAGACGTATGTTTGCGACAGTCAATAACAATAATAATTATTGCACAGGGGAATGTTGTTTTGACTTTCTTTTAGGTTTCAGCGAACTATATTGTTTTCGTGGTAGGGAAAGAAAATATTGCAACATAATTGTGTCGTAATACGTTTGTGTGGGCATAGTAATGAGCAGCGTTTTTTTGTTAACGTTCATGTAGACACATTATAATCATGATAACTATTATTGTAGAAATCCCCATAAAGTAGTGCTGTACTGGTCCGAAGCAATATTGTCCATAATTGTAATTGTTTATGTCGTCGTTTTTATTATACGCGGATGTGGAATACTTAAATACAACTATTAGTAAAGTCGTAACTCGACTATAGAGTATATTGCCCGTCCGAGTAATATTCCACGAAGAACAAAATAAATAATCGCCCATAATTCGGTAATACCTTTTGTACTGTCCGTTTGACTTATCAGCTAGTAATTTGTTTTATAATATTTTTGTCTCCATAGTGGCCCAGTGCTTAGCTCATTTGGGTAGGTCAAGCGATCCAAACACGAGTATACTGGTTTAATAATAATTTAATTGTGACAGTCTCGAGTGTTGTCTATCGTAAATGTATTGAGGATGGTACGATAAAAACATACTATCAGTTTTATTGCTCTCGAATATTTGTTTATGCGTATCATCTAAAACTTCTATTAATAGTTTGATTAACCGGCTTAGTGACTAGGACAAGAGTATAATTTTTTGTTTCTATCGAGCAATGCCCAGTAACCTCTTCATTATAAAAATAATCAAAAATAGTCAACATAAAAGATACATTTTTAAAAAATTATTAGTTATTTATTTTCATTTTGTGTGGCCAAACCATTTTAATTTGCATTTTACACAGGGCAATTAGGTTCAGCAGGAAATTTAACACTTTGAAGCGTGCGGATCGTTTACGTGATGCACTGGGTCAATGAAACGCTGGAGGATATTATTTAAAAAAACCGAAAATTCGCGTAAGTGAATTAAAACATTACTATACGGTCGTACAGTACACGGATACCAATGTGACAACCTAAGCGAACGTTGGGAGGTAAAATATTTGGCGTGTGCAAGTAAAATGTACTCCCTTGAAATACCGTCTGGACGTGATAATCATTCGCGACTATTTATCTAATTATCTCAACCATGTTCTGTCCGTGTGCACACAAAAATACATGAATTATTATACGGGTACGGTCGTTATCAATGAATTTATCTTGAATATTAATGGCAACTAATTTTTATTACCAGTTTGAGTCGACACGGTGTCGCATAACTTGTGTTGTTATTTATACGACGAATATGTCAGAGTTGACGTCGTTTCAACACATTGTTGTGATTTTTTTTATTGTTTTTAAATCGCTTGTCGTTCCAAAATGTTTAGGTATCACAATTGTATTGGACTCCACATTATGTCGTACAATAGAATTATTTAAAATGTTGGAGTCGTAGATTGTGCGAAAAATATGTTTATAAAAATAATTTCTATACACGAGGGGCTTAGACGTGTACGTCGACACCAGAGGCCAACAGTAACAACATGATATAGGCAAAAATCATTGTCCGTACACGGATTTGTGAAGCATCTATCTATCAATTTGTCGACTGTTGCGGTGGATCGGATGAATACAACAGCCAGGACATGACCCGAAAGATTTTCCAATAAAATACATTAGTATTATTATACATGATAAGTGATTACATTCCGGTTGCTTGCGTGGGAGTCTCGCTGTACCTGCAACATTTAGCGTGGGTTGTTTTTGTGGATAAACGCAAAAAATACACACATGTAAACCCGACAAAAATATTGCGTTTTCAAAGAGTTTCAACCGGATTTCGATTAATGCGAAGGGTAAAATATAAAGAATACGCGCCCCGAATTGACCTAGATTTTCGATTTGTGTCCCAACATGAGCAACTGTTTACCGAGTGATCTTGTAATTATTCTAACGCGGCGAAAGAAATTCGCACCAAACTGTAAAAAAAAATACACCCCAAAAAACGGAATAATAATAAAAAAGGAGTCTGCCGATATTTTTTCTCATGAATATAATGTATTCTCCACCTTTATGTAATTTTTTTTAACGTAAAACGATGGGGATTCGATTTTTTTTAGTGTGAGACCAAGATTTTTAGGTCAACGGTTGCCGGGGATTTTTGCTGTTTTTTAGAAACACTCAGTACGTAATATGCTTGTGCGAGTTGTGCGTGTGTAATGATAACCCTCGATTTGTCTAACGTCTCTAGGGGGCATTGTACCGTTTCTTTTTATGCATTTCGTGGAAAAATACACCAGTGTGAAGAGTATTGAAATTTAAAGGTAAACACTACCTATGAGTATGATAAAAAGGGTTTGCCGAAATCCGGGAAATACCAAAATGTACCCAAAGATCCGTTCACAATACGGTTCGGTCATATGAACACGTACAAATGATTACATTCTTCGGGTAGTTGTAAGGGTTAAGTTTTGTATGATGTCAACAAAAAAACGTTACTTTTCTCATATATTATGCATTGGTTGTCATATCATACTACCCGTTTGGTTATACTGTACTTTTTTTAATAAAAAAGACAAGCGAGTCAAATTGCCAAAAAACTGCTTCGCTCACGTTAAGTGTAAAAATTCTGATTATGTTTTTAGAAAAATGAAGTGTTGTTTGACTGTGTCACAAAATATGTATCCATAATAACGATAACATTTTTATAACGGTCATAACATACATAAAAATCATATTAAATTTTTATTCGGATCTATGAAAACGGTTTGGAAAGAATATCAATTTAAGAAAATTAGAATCATAAAGCAATATTATCACAAAGTAATACTTTATCTGCCCTAAAATTAACTTTGTTAATTTGTAAGGTTAACATTGTAAATTAGTTATTAGATAACTAAAATTGACTCAGATAAAATATTGAAAATATGTCGAGACATTGAAAACAATTGTTTTAAAACAAAAAAGATTTTTGACAAATAGTGCAAAACGACTTGACCTTAAAATTTGTTTTTATTAATAATTAGTTGGCTAAGCATCATACAGTGATCTTTGATATTATCCCAGAACCACAAGCGCAACCTAGGAGGGCTTAGCCACCCTAATTTTGTCGCAGCCCCCCAAAAATTATACCTAAATTTATTTTCAAATATTTTTAAGAAAGGGAGAAATTGATTTAGAATCTTCAAACATTTTTATGAAATTGTGGCTATGTCCATTTCATTAAGGTAATTTTGAATATTGTATTGCTTTATCGTTGTTAATGTTAAATGATAGAAGAAACTTAATGTTCCATAGAGTTGTACGTTGTAAATAGTTAAAAAAAGGAAATGTGTAATTTACTGTGATTTTTACTTAAACAACATTACACGGGCCAGATGTATAAAAAACAGTAAAGGGACGCAGCTGTTTTTTTTTAGTACAAAAATGCTTTATCATGCCATCATTTTTACAGGCTTATGTTTCTCTTAGCGATTTGAATATGTATTTACGGCGAATAATAACAAAAAATGTGTATAAACGGTATATGTGTTACGTTTTGGGTGGAAAGTGTACAAAAGACGAGCTGAACCGTCTATTCCGACGGTAAAAAGATCATAGCACCATTAATAACGCGAAACCGAGACGGCCGATAGTGCGGGGGGAGGTATGATATAAGTACAATATGCATATAAGAGGTGTTTAAGAAGAGGGAGTCTCATGTAGCAGTTTCGGCCCCGGGGTGCATTTAAATATTATAATAGACGAGGTATTGGTGTCAAAAGAATTTCGCATCATCTCGTTAACCCCGAGTCAACTACCTTTGAAGGAACCATTTGTTAAAAAACAAATGTTCCAGTTAAAAAATAAAATACTAAAAGTAGGGTCGTAAGCGAAAGTTTATCGAAGCGCGTTGCAACAGGTGAACAAGTATTTTGAATACACATTTATAGGCTCACATAATGCATGCGCAACCGCTAAAGTACTAAAAATCTCAATAAAAGGGGTGTGCCAGTTTTTTAACCCTCTTGCCATTTATATATTCATCATATCCGCCGCGCATGTTTAGTAAGTATATGCAAAATGGCGCAACCGACCGTGACTAAACGCGTACAATGCGAAAATCAAATATGTAACACTGTTAGTAGACACTTGTAATTAACTCACACTCGAATTTTTTATGATTATTTAATTTATAAAATACAACGTTCGTATTAGCCTATGATTGCGGGAAGTAATTGTAATAGTTATTGTTTTTAGCCGCTTACCGACGAGATCTTTATGTTGGTCACCTGTCTCTTGCTAGTGCCAAAGAGATTATTTAAATAAAACTGACTGACCCTTGACACAGCAAACGAGTCATTTGGCTGCACTGAGTGTTTAGTTGGATTGTTATGTCAGATTTTAAAATAAAAACAAATCATAGTGAGCATAAAAATAAAAACCATACCAACTGACTACAATTACAATATTGTTATTATTTTTTACTCACAATTGTGCGCAATTTAATAAAAACGACTCCGCAATTATAAAATCTTTTTATTCCTATACCTATCAATAAACGACGGGAGAATTGATTTTGACGACCACTGTTATTGATAACAGTGAACATGTACAGTTAAAATACTATCATTAACGAGATTTTTATAAAATCCAAAAAATTTATTATCAAAATATGGACGCCTAAGTAAATATATTGTGACGGCTATTAGACGTTTCATTTTTTGTTTAGTTTTAATTAATTAACTATTACAATAATGGATTTCGCTTAACTACACGAAATTTATATTTTATAACTTTTTTTCCTTTAGAAAGACCGTAACTATGAACGATTTCAATGGTAAATGTGTATCTAATGTATAATGTTGTCCCAATAAGATGATTGCTATGCCAAAATAGTTTGGCAAAAAAGCAGAATTTTCAGTAGAACTGCATTACACACACATAGAATGCATTAGGTTTGTATGACAGTTTAATCTATAAGAATCGCGGAAAGCGTTATTTTTAGTTGTCACATTTGTCGTTATTGTTGCAGGATTGATTCAATAATTAAATTGTATATGTATTCGCCGCATCTAATCCACACTATCGATGGTAATAACACAAGAAAATTGGACACAATTGAATTTTTGTATTATAGTCGTTGTCATACAAATAGAAATTATATTAACCACGACGAATCTTGTATTTACACTGCAGAGTAACAATGGTACTGTTAAAATTAAATTATTTATTACAGTTTTTCGAATTCATTTCCATGTGATGTCTGTCGTCTATGTATTCAAACATTGGACCTCGATAAGCTACTCAAAAAATATTAATTTCATTTTTGGTTCTTAAAGTCAAAAGATGTAACTAAAATAGGCCTGCTAATTTTTAAAGATAATGATAGTTAATTAAAACTATAAAGTTATTAAGTTACCAAATTAACGTAGTTTTTATCTTGACCAATTATTTTTCTTGGGCAAAATGAAAGGTTGGCAATCTTCATTATTGAAAAATAGTCAGGATCATTTTATTACAGATAACGAGTCACTTAAAACTGTTAATTTTAATTTCATGTTATTTTTGAAAGTATACTTGGAATAAAAACTATTTATTTGAAAAAAATCCAAAAAACTAGTTTTTTCTAGGTTAATCTAAGATATTTATATATATAAGTTTAACTACATTTTTACTTTATAATTACACGGTCTCAGTAATTTCTTCTACTTCTATCTCTTTAAACATCTGCAGAATCATACACTCAATTTAGTTATTTATAATAGATTTAACAGAACTCGCATAAACTATTCTGAAATGAGACTTTATGTATTACTGTTTCTGTAAAAGTATTTTGAAAACTCAAGAAATGTGCAAAACCTTTTTACATAACATAGACTTGGTTGTTATACACACGATTTTAATAAGGACCGTTTAGGGAGATTGCTTGCGTCTGATTATCACCTATTCCGCATAACAATATTCTCGAGTATGGCTGTTCGCGAGTAAGGAAATATCGTTTACGGTAAGAAAAAAAACGAGAAAATATTAACTGATAATATTTGTGTAAACAGTATTGTGCACGCTCACGGGTACAATACAATTTCATATCACGCTACATGGTCTTAATGGCGCTCATAGATTACACCTTTGAGTTTACAATACTCGATTTTGCGGTGTTCCCTATTTTTAGACAGCAGTGTGTACACCAGCAGTGATATTATTATTGTTTTGTGTGGCGCGAGCGCAAAACTCTGGTCGAGGTGTCGATGGTCTAGACAATCAAGAAATTTATGGTTCCAGAGAGAGTGTGGAGATACACAGTACATAGTTTTATGCGACGTCTTCGTCGCTATACGCCGTGTTCGTTATTGCCATCGTATGCAAATAATGCAATATATTTTGCATAAACTAATGGGCACGGACGATTTTCATCTCTGCAGTGAATTTTTTTCTATATTATAAGATTGATAATAACTTCGGTTGCCATTGCGGTCCGACCAAGCGCATTAAAATGGTACGATTATTAACAGAAAAAGGTCAAAATGCCGTTGTAAGTTCGCGATTTGATTTATGTGAGTGTTAAATATTACTTGGCGTGTGGAAGATGTGCCGCAAAGGTTCGTTTCAGATACAAATCATTGTGTACATGCGAGTAGTGGTTTGCTTTATCGTTGCGTTTTACACATCAATGTGCCGGTGTGCGTTTTGCCTTTTTCCTATTATTAAATATCAATAATAATACTTAATGATAACTATGCTTATATTGTGATCGCAAAAAAAAGGTATCGAAAACAATAAAATCAGCCAGTCACTCTTATTTCTAGTCCCTTTTCCACTCTTCAGTAAATATTTTTTTGTTCTTCATTTGACGTCCGCATCATTATTCTTTCGGCAGATTTTCGAACAATCATTTGGGTTTATTTAAAAAATAAAAAATAAAGAGGCGAAATGTTTGTAATTAACCGGAATCGTCGGTCTCCGGAACACCCGGTGCGTTAACACAACAAAAAAAAAAAAAAAAAAAAATTGGTTACTGAATAATAATAATAAACGGCAATGCTGTAGGGATGGCAAACGATAAAAATAGTTAATTTTCAAAGAGAAAAAAACTCAACAGTGAACTTTTTATTTTGTATCAACTCGGGTAAATTCTAATGATTTAAAAACTTTTAAAATACATTTTTTCTCGATTTGTTTAGCGAAACAAATTATTTAGAAAGATTGTTAAAATATTTACTTAATTAGTAATTAGTATTTACTTAGTTTTTTTTCCTACAACCGTTTAACTAAACAACACAGAAATCAAATTGTCATTAATTCGTGTTAGGAAGAAAATTTTTAAAAACGACTTTTATCGGAAATCATTTATGTACTAATGTCTAATAACGTAGTATTAGTCATATATACGTTTATTAATTAACAGTGCACATGTAAAAACTAAATGAGTGTTTTTCGATTATTGATAATTATCAATAAATATTAAACATTATAATGTTTAATATTTATTTTGTGAATAGCTTTTGACACATATTTTAATCGATAATTCGTCTTTTGGCTTATTAAACTTTAAAAGCTACACTTATTTGTATAATTACAACCAATAAAATTAGAACACTATCAAATTAATTAAGAAACTTCCTGAAATTATATTTTTTGGGAAGGGTTAATAAATAACTAACCCCACCCAAGCAATGTCGCTTCAATATAAAGATCAGCTAATTCGATCTATACTTGATTAGTTGATGGTAAATAATCGACTAATAAACAGAAGTGTATCATTTAACATTTTTATTGGAGTGCACCCATTACCAAATTGGTCGCTTCGTTTGTTTAAATTACTGACGGCGACGACCTAGGTGGGTACTTGGCGTATTTTTGGTTTTATTGTTTCTCAGAAGTGACCGCAAATAGGTACGTTCGGTTATGGGCCACCGGTTGTTTTCTTTTAGATGCTCTCTCACTGTGTGCAAATTTATTTAAGATGCGCATACACAAAACGGGTCGCGCAATCATTTCTGCGCACACATTCTAATAGGAATAATAATAATATGATATTGTTATATGGTATTATTATTATTGTGCGGACATAATTATGGGGGTGTGTATGTGTGCGGCGCGTGTATCATCATCAAAATCATCATCGGCTACACATATCTACCTGACTATGGAGGCGACTCGTGTATTACCTGTGGCAACTGTCAATATTTAAAATGGATATTTCGTACTCCACCAAAAGTCTGGCGCCTCTTGTTTGGCATTCTGCGGCTGCAACAGTTGGCCACCGCCGACAAAAAAAAAACGTACATGTTCAGAAAGAATGAGAAGGACAGATACGCGATGCGGTAGAGAGACGAGCAAACGGCACAGACATGAAAACGGCGCCGGTGGATTTTTAATTTGGTCCTCGCCCGTCCTTTACCCTCTGCCGGGTTATTTAATTTCTTTCCAATTTTTGCACAACCCGCCGCCGCCGCCACTGAGCCGCGCCCGTTGCATCTACTTCACGTTAACAATCTTATGCGCCTGCAGTGCGTCCCACAGAAATAATAAATTTATTATTTTCCATTGGTTCCAAAAATATTCATTTCACACGAGTTTTCCCAATGAATATTCATATTATTTATATAATTACAGCCCTACAGAGTATTTTCGTCGTATTAACAGTACCATTATCGTGTGAATATTCTATTATAGGCTATTAGTATTACCCAACAATATTATAATTATTTGTTGTTACATACTCGGCGGTGTACATAAAAATAATAATAATGATAGTTTCTAAAGCGGAAATAGGGCGTATGAGCACGTATCAGAATTTGGATACACGGAATTAATTAGTAATTATTAAACTATAATTATTATTTAATTAGCGAATTAAGCGGTTGCGTGTGCGCCACGCGAACGGTCAGCAGTCCGATGCCCAGTAAAATATTAGACGATAAATTATTTTCTTACAAATGATTTACTAATAAATCCGACCCCAACGCGACTGTGAGTCACGTCCATGTCATTTTCATTAGAATAACTTTGTGCGTCTGGTCGTTTTGCCGTAAAAACCGCGGCAGTGTCGTTAAATGGAAACATATTGGGCTACCAGTGGTTTTTATAGTTTTTGGGAAAAAACACAAGGTGATTGATATCTAAACTCCGCAGGTCTAATTGAGTACTGCCCGCATTCAATGAGCATTAGTGATGGTCGGCTAAACACATTTACCTATTAAATGCCAACGTAGAAATTGGTCGTTCATCGATGGATCTCACGGTTCGTTGGTCGATCACAATGTTAATCTATGATTTATGAAGTATCGGATCGTTGATTTTATTTTCGCCTTTATTTATAGGAATTACCCGGACTAATATCGATGCTAATTAAACTTATCGATTTAATTCTCATGGTGGCCATTAGGAAAATAATATTGCATTATATAGTAATATATGTACAGCCCGTTCGCTCGACTATGTAGATTCTCAGTTTCCTGTAATCACCTTGTTGCATATATCTGCGGAAATATTAAAAGTCGTTGTGTTTTAACTATTGAACACATCTCGAGTCTCTTCTGTGCGGTCATTAATAATTGAAATGCAGCGATTTCCTTACAACGGATTACACCAGTTGAACAGTAAAGTATTTAGTTCAATCCTAATCGACAATATTATCCGTTGACTTTGGTTTTGAACGTTTATTGACTTAATATTTCCTTTCTCTTTTTAAAACAATAGACAAGGCTTCGTGCGCAAAAAGAGGAAAATTGGATCGCCGTCGTGTAAAAGGTTTTTTTGAGTTCCAGTTTAATATTCAAATTTTTTTTTATGCGTGACAGTTTTCCTACTCGTTTTAGTTAAATTAAACGATTTGGAAGTCTATAACTGAATTTTTGTTTTATTTATAAAGCAATTAAAAATAAAAAAATGTTAATATCAATTCTATATAATTTTGATTATGTTGCACAATACGGAAATAATTATACCTATATGAATGCATAGGTAAAAGTCACTCAACTAAAATCAACTATTAAATTCGTGACGTCAATCTTTATTTTGTAACAAGCAAAATAGTGTCATTTCTTTTTTGATATTAGGTTGTAATACACAGCAATAACTTACATTGTATTGGTTTTTAAATACTTGGGCTCAATTTGAACGAGGGGCGTGTAGAAAAAGTGTTCGGTCTTAAAGAACCGTTTAACGATAAATTTAGGACTTGTATCGAGTACGACCCCCACCAGTGACGAGGACTTCTCTTTCTTCTTTGCTCTTTATTTTCCACGAGTAGCCGCTACAGTCGTTTGTCGGGAATCATATTGTTAAATGCGAGAGATGCCGACAAGACGACGACTGAGAGTCATTGGCGTGTATGAATATGAGTCGGAATGGAAATTCGGCAAACAAAAAGGCGTTACCTTCCAAAAACCTTGCACTTTATATTTTATTTTTTTGTTATAATTTTTTGACCACTCCTTGCGTATTCCTTTTAGGGAAAGGGTGACGAGAGGGAGGCGGTTTCTTTCAGATTATTGCTGATAATTTGTGGAGTTGGCTATTATTAATATTTGGCGACTGAATGAAGAAATTAATGTGTCATAGTTTAGATGTCTTAAAAATGTACTGTTTTATTTTTTAATTGTGTTATTATTATTTGTATAGATAAATATTTATATGCTTTTAAAACTGTACTGCTCATAAAAGTGTTTCTAATGAGAAAACGATAGTTACGTGAGTTTAGATAAAGCATAACCGTCGAGAATGAAACAATTTTCTTAATAGTTGCTAAGGTTTTTAACAGGTAGTTTGACAAGTCTGTGGCAATGATATCTCATTGTTGTATTGATTGTCGGCTATTAGATATTTATTGATACGAGCGGTAATCAGTTTAAATTGATCAGATGTCGATGTACACTAGGTCGTTGATCTCTGAATAATAAAAATAATAGTAATACAATTTTTATGTCATTCTCTCAATCGACCAGAGTATTTTGTTTGGAGTACTTCTTTCGTATTATATCACACAATACATTTTGTCTTGTATATGTTATTTTTAAACAAAAAATTATCGTATCGTGTTGAATACACTACAATTGGCTTAGAGGTTTAAATTATTGTTTATTTGAAAAATAAATAAAACAATAATGGCAAAATGCTTGTTTTTATTTTAAAAGTTAACGTAACATTTAAAAAATATATAATGCGAATAAGAAAATAAATATAATACAATTTGTTGCTAGGTGAACATTTGTTCATCTATATGAATTTTTTTTCAATATATGAAAGATGATGTCGCTATGACAATAAACAGTTACTGTTCATTAAATAATTATAATAATACTTCAATTTAAGTTAAACTGTTATTGTTTTAAAAATATCTCTCTTTTGAAAATGATTTCATATTGTTATTAATTTTTTTTTTATTATAAAATTATACTTCTCCGCATGCTAACTCAGTCATAAATTTTCATCGTTCTATCTATTTAAAGATCTTATATGACGAGTGTGATACGGTTTAGAATACTCGACGAGTTCTATAATAGTAAGCTGGTTATGTGTACTTAAAGAGCATCTAAATGTCTGTTAGCCTGCAAAAAGTTGATTTATCAAATATGTCTAGTCGATAAAATTGTATTACAACGCTATTTTATCAACTTCAGTGTCTTTGAATTGTTTCTAAGACAAATAATTTGTCCAATTAAATTTTAAATAATTTAATTGATAGTTATACTACTAAAATATCTAACAAGTAAAAAAGCAAGACTTATTTTGATTGTTTACGTTTTACTATCGGTACAGAGATGTTTTGCATAAAAATGTATGTAATGTAATATAATATATATACTTCATCATTATGTTATTGAAAAGAAACGACATATGGTTAATGCATGTTATCATAACTTTGAACGTCCTTTCGTGGCAGGTGAAGACAAATGAAATATTACACAATTAATAGTTTGTTAGTATCGCAAAAATGAATAGTAGTCATTATTTTTGTTTTCATGGTAACAACGAAGGTTTTAGTTTTGTGTTTCCGAACAGTTGATTTTGTATTTGAAGAAAGTAAAAATTAAACGATTCTTTTAGATCATTTTTGAGTCACAATATTTTTGTAAATATGAATTACCAGTAAACGGTATCCAACTTGAGTTTTTGCTACATTAAATTGAAAAATTGCATCTCAATTATTTACTTTTGTTTTCAAAATCAGTAAAAGTCGCTTAAACGTTGTTCAAGTACACGAGATTGCCAGTTAGCTGTAACGATACTTTTATCGGGTTGTTTTTTTTCAGTGTAGATCTCATAAGTTCACGGGCGTCATATTTAGAAATCGAGTACCACAGCGGTGTAATACGGTTGGGTGTTCAGGTTCAACAGAGCAAAGAGCTAACAGCATCCCCGACGGTGTAAAACACAACAACCGCGGTCGTGCTTAATTATTTCATTACACGAAGTCGTGACGTGTCAATTTGGACGGAGAAACGAATGTTTTGCGTAAACGTATGCAAGTGGATGCAATTTTGTGTCGTACATTAAACCCAGAATGAGGAAAAACACAACAATGCGGCGAAGAAGTCCTCGTTATCTGTGCAACTACTGAGCTGATTACTATCGGCCAATAATCTCATCTACATTTTTATTGTTCGATAGTGTTGTCTTGTAGAGGAAGAACGAACTCCGATACACGATCCGATGTAATGTGCGTCCACAGTCTCCTCCTTAATATCTTATTTCTACAGTGATTTAATAGCAATAACAACATAATGTACGGTAAACGTTTAATATCAGCGCTCGCGTGGCGTCAGAAAAAGTATTGATAGGTACCTCCGCACCCGGCTCCTGTACGGTCGTTATTGCATATGCCCATAATACAACGGTCTTGTGTTGTTTGGCAAGTTTTTTGGGGGTAACAACGGGCAGTAAAAAAAGTTGCTCTGATTTATTACACCACTACATGTGTTACGAAGGTTGCATTGTGTGCGTTAATCCCTTAAATAACTGTACGCACTGTAGTTGTTTTGGGAGCTGTTGTTACTTATATATTTTTGATTCAAATTCTCAGCAGAGATTTCTTCCTCCGAGTTCGCCAATAAGCGCCGTGACGGATCGTTTAAGTCGACGAGACAGTCGGGGCAAATCGATTTGGGAACAAAAGTCTCGAATTGTGTACTTTTTATTGTTCGGGTGGGCGGACTAGGGTTCTAGTGTTATAGTAACAATCGGTGTATGTAGCTATGATAAAAATCATACAGTTTTATTAGCATAATTAGAATTTTATATGCATAACTAACTGGTTCGTATTAGATAAAAATGATGATTCTAATAAATACTCGTTAATAAGGTCAAAATATTCATTTTTAATGAGTTTTTATATTATGATAATAGTATTCAAATTTAGTGTACATTCGTGATTTTTACACTTTGATGAGCTCAATAATTTACCAACAGCATTCATTAACAGTGAACATCATGTTAATTGTTTTTTTACAAGATGAAAATTATGTATGTATAGAGACAATTAAAGAGTTTTACAATCATATGCAGTTTTGTGTTTACACTGCAGCTATTTTGATGTTAGTAATTAATTATTCGTCATAAACCTTGAAAGATAGAGTAAATAACAACAAATATTCCTGAGACATTATTATGTTGGTTTTCATTCTGAATTTGTAGATTGTTTAGTATTTCTCGAACAATACGAATTTCAAGTAAAACAATAATTTCATATGAATTGAATGAGCAAATTTCATGACTATTGTAACCTCATAATCTCAAGGTGTATTAGTTGTGCGTCTATGATACACTTGAGCATCACAC
The DNA here is from genome assembly GCF_025091365.1 of Daktulosphaira vitifoliae. Lineage (NCBI taxonomy): Eukaryota > Metazoa > Arthropoda > Insecta > Hemiptera > Phylloxeridae > Daktulosphaira > Daktulosphaira vitifoliae. The sequence continues at coordinate 15,132,821 of NW_026099572.1, read as the reverse complement.
AAATAATTTAAACTTTTTAACGATCCGGCGTGTGTTCAACAGTGTCGACGTTTAGGATAGTACATACTATTTTTGAACTTTTAAGAAGTTATGTCAAAAAAATGAAAAGCTGAGAGATTTTAAAATTTCATGTTAAAATAAACATCATTATTTTATAAAAATATACTTCCAGGTTTTGGTCGAGTTCATTATTTCTGTTGTATTATTTTATTTTGAACGTCTACATTATAAATTGTTTAACGAGCAGTCTTTTTTTGTTTTTAAAAGTATAAGACCATTTTTTTCTAACTATTTTTTTTTTTGTAAATATATTGAGAGACGTCTTATAAAATTATTAAAAAATAATAAATCATTGAAATATCTATGGAAACTAATATTGGACATTTTCAATTATTTTATGTTGAAATATTTGATTATAAGAAGTAACGAAGAATAAATTCGTATTTTATCAATTAGTTTGTTTGAACATTGTATTTAGTTACCTATTAAATTTTAATGTTTTCCGGTATTCATTAAGACATAAAGGATGTAATAAAATAAACTACATATTTTTCCGGATGTTTTATATGTGTATTTACTTAACATTTCCCATTGTTACATTATATTAGTTGCAACGCGTATACGTTTATACGTATTTCTATAATATTTCTATAATTATTCCTGGAATACTGTAAAACTATTAATTATTGTTATAAGCGTTCGTTTTCTTTATTTTTTTACATTTTATATTGGTTTTATAACAAGATACTCATTAATAAGCAAAATGTTTTTTCACCAAAACGGATGCGAATATACTTTATTGCTTAGAATACATGATAATGTAACTATCAATAATTAAAGATCCACATGCATCTTAGTCTTAGTGTATTTTATACATATCGAGTACCAGAGTTTACTAATTATTGGGGTTTAAATCGTTCTCTATTAAGCTTGTTGCTAGTTCATGATATTCATTACGTTATGACCATGATAACGATATTTGCCAGGATTCAGATTTATACATAATTGTAGGCGTAATCAAGTGTAGTAGATTCATAAAAAACAAACGACCATGTGAGTAATTATGTATTCAAACAGGAATATCCAAAATCGTCAGTTTTTCTTGGGATTTACTGAATTTGTAAATTCACGTCACATATATTCGGGTGACATTTAATTCGAAACAGTGTTCTTTCGCGTATTGATACGTTATCGATTATTTTTATGTTTGTGAAAAAAAAAAATGAAACAATAAAATTATAAAGCGTACGAGATTCGTGTTCATCCGGAGCAAAAGGATTATATTGTGTTGGCCGCAGCGTGTGCCAATGAGTTGACAGTCACCCCTAAATGGCAGCTGTTTAACGGGCGAAATAAAAAATAATAATAATCTAAAGGAAGACGGAGAAAGAGTAATCGTATGCGTTTTGTCGTGTAGGAGTCGTTTGTCGCGCGCACACGAATCCGAATAATGCAGTTTTTTAACATAAAGAACTGCACATTATTATGTAATAATATTTTCATCAACCATCGGGTAGCAGATGGTGTGTCGGGACGGCTTTTAAAAATGCGTTAAACGACACCGCGACAGTTCATGTTGTACTAAAGACGAAGCCGACGGATCCCATCGCCCCCTCCCCCTGTCTCTCAAACTCATTTTGCACCTCATATGTCTTTTGCAGAACACGGCAGCTATGACGCGCGTTTTTGTGTATACTTACAGCGGTGCAAAAACCCAGCGGGGGATCTTCAGTTATAATAAATATTATATTATTATTTTATATTAAATAATGGTCAAAATAAATTTATTGTTATTCGACTTACAATATAATCTAATAGCTTGTTAAAAACGGTTTAGTAGTTCAATAATCTTTATGTATGTCATAGAAAAAGGATCCATTTTATTAATGGTATGGAATTGAATTGCGTTTGTTTTATCATTATTACATTTTATTTATAAATGTTACGATAAAATATTGAATCATTCACAAAGAACAAACTTGTATCAAATGCGCAATTCAAAAGCCATAACGTCAATTGCCGATGTCAATTATGAAGTCATTATAAACTACTTATACTATAATAAAAGAAAAATTAGTTGAATTCAAAATAAAATAATTAACACAAATCATTATGAAATTGTCATAGTATTTATGGTATACATAATACACACAATAAAATATATGTATATTTATTTTTATTTTACATAATTCATAAAGTTGGCATAAAATTGACAATATTTTATTTTGCTTTAGTCGAGTATTAGGTTAAGTGATATAAAATTTTATAAAAGTAAACAGTTTGAACTTTTTCCCACGAAATTCAATCTATAGTTTGAGGATTTTTATAAATTATTTTAAACGAGTAAAGTATTCCAATAAAAAAAAAAGTTATTCGTATTAATGCTTATGTCACTAATTATAATAAAAGTATTGTTTCTCTAAAAAATGAGTGAACAATTAGAACCACTTTGAATCAGTCATCGTTATCGTAGTATTTAGATATTCAATTTTTCAAGGATAATTGTAATTTTTACTCCCTCTGTTCTGTAACTTATCAAACTTTTTTTAGTTTAGAACTTTTATTCAAGGATTTGTATAGTTTTTCACAGCAATTTTGTATCATTTATTTTAGACTTCCCACACTACTTTTAACATCAATTTCTAACCTGACCACACTAAATATAAAAGGATTTCTATAAAAATCCTCGATTTGCGCAATATTAACTTAATGTTTTCTCAAAGATGATAAATCTATTAAAGCTAACCAATTACTAAGTTCGCATTCAAACTTAGTCTTATGCACCATTAATAATAGTGTTTTTTTTTTTGTGAGGGGGGGGGTATATTAACTATTTGTTTAATTAACATATACCCTAGAAAAATAGGGTATTACGTTCATAAATCAGCCTATACCTTAAAACAGTAAAAGGTTTATTTGCGAAAACTCTAATGGTCAAAACGCTGATGGGTATATTGTTTTATAACATGTAAAACACGTGTATACTATTGTTTTTTTACCGTTGCTTGTTTCTATACCCCGTGTAGTCGTGACTAAACCAGTTCACCGTGTTTACCGAACAATAATAATGGGAAAATAATAATTTATGCATGAGCGTTTCCTTTTAGTTTTGTCGGTGCTCTCCGTGGTCTTGTCCATCCAAGGTAATCATCGTTGCAGATTTCACAACATTCACGTGCATTCTTAATATATGCACACAATTCGCGGACTTTATGGCTGTTGTAAGTCGTAGCTACAGTCTCTCACGGTATCATGGAAATACACCGAGTGCATACAATCTGATTTTCCTCAGTAAACAACATACACATGCTAGTTTTACAATGGTTTTAGTACTTTCATACTTATTTTTATAGATTTTTAACACCGTCGTGGTAGTTTTATGCCATCCGACGAGTTAATGACCGAACTCAACTTGTCGACCCGTAAACACACTATAGCACAAGTACATTGTGTTGCATGCATATACTTTGAATGTGTCGTAGTTAGTGCAACGTAAATGCCTTTCCTCCCTTTGTACAGAATGCAGTACTTCAGTTATCTCGAGTACACCCAAACATCCAATCTCCGCAACTTGAGAGTTTTAACTCGCAACGCGTTGATCTCATTGTAAACACAATTCAAATACGTTACAAACGGTTATTTGCTAGTTTACAGTTTGATTTGATTGTTTTTTTCGTTTCGCAAAAATAAACGACATTTTATTCAGAGTTACTAAACGCTATGTGACATGGCGTTTATTCACGTTATTGTTTTTCCACTGCTGTATTTTGGGTGTCGACCTACGTTGTAGGCTTAGACACTCGTTGAAAGTTTTGAATTAAATTATCATAACCTGACGTGGTGGAATTTGGGTGATCTACAATTGCGCGATTTCACTATAAATGCCCTACGACGGGCACAGGTCGCGGGTACACCTTTGCATATTTATCGGCTGTGATATGCGTATGAGCATCGTTATAATGCGGCCATTCGTTTTCGGCACACGTCGTCATATTTAATTATGCATTCGTAGCCCGAAGCATAAAATATAGGTAAGGCTGACGACGGTGACAATAATAAAAAACAATAAAAAGAAACGGAATTACCATACAGTGGCAAATAATATAAGTAGCAGAGGAATATATAGGAATATTATGTACACGGTGTGTCGACACACCAATGTATAAAATTATAGATATTATGCATAGATTTTTTGTGTGCATGCGGACACGTATGGAGCTCTCAGGTCCGGGGAAAACCGTTGTTTTTTGGCAGGAAACGGCGCTCCTATACGCACGCGTTTCGCCCGCCGCGAGGGGTCCTACACACGGTGCACTGTTCAATATATAGTATACATAAGACCCGTTTAAAAAATAACACGTCGATGACACAAGCCCATTGACAAACTAAAGAATTCTCTACTTTTATTACTTTTGGGTCGTGAGTTTTCACATCATGTTAACTAAAGCTTACACATTTGTTTGGTAGTAGATATGTTTTCTGAATCCACGTGTACATTGATATTAATTTTATACATTACCCGTTTCATCTCTTTCGAACTTGTTTTCAGTTTGTCGAAATGTGCGAATGATCGATTTTGATTTATTTTTTTTAATCAGTATTTGGAAATGTTTGAATTTCTTACTAAAATCGGTAACTAAAGATGCTTAAAGAAGCGATAAAATCGTAAAAAAATAAAATAATCATAGAAATGTAAAAAATATTTTAAAAAGCCGTAGATACTTTATAGAATCATCGATTAACACGTTTGTATAATTAAAAAAATATGTATAAAACAAATTCCGCGCTAATTTTCGGCTACTCAGGTGTGATTTTCAGGAAAATTCGCTTTCACCATCATTATCTGTAGAACACTGTTGACAAATTGGACAAAATCTTTTATCAAAATGATAAAGTTTATAAGTTAAAAATTGTTGACAATACAGCTTGTCTTAAGTAAAAACTAACTATAAGACTTTAAGAATTGTCTTAACTTAAATTTACAAGTTATTGTTAGCCCGATGAGTTTATTATATCGCATCAGCTATGGGCAAAAAGTAATTAAATTGAATGATATAAGTGATTACCATATAAAAAATGACTGGCCAATAAAAGTGACGACTTGAAATGTTTACAAATCACTAATTAAAGATTGCCCTCTAGGATATTTAGTAGCAACGGTGAATAGTTAAGCGTACTAATTTAATTGCTCAGTCAAAATGTCACCAAACCTTTCTAATCTGATCGGATTGCTGTTTTAGTTTGTTTAAACCGTCCGGCAGTCACGCACGCCATCGGTTTGCAGCTATGAATATTCATTGTATAGTCACCACACAAGTATTGTATTTTGCATGCGCTACCGAAAATTAAAACCGGAACCTCATAGTGCTCACGTGTACGTTTTCTATTCTTCTATTTGTTCATAGTGTTTGTACAAATATGACACATATTAATATATACGACACATCTATCTGAGATTTGGCTGTTGATTAACGATTTCAATAATAATTTTGTAAACATATTTTCACAATGCGAGTAAAAATATTACTTATTCATATACTAACAATTATAAATAAAGTAATTTATTTTAGTGTGTGTGTGTGAACCTTTTAGTAATTTTCGGACGGGTAATTGGTATGCGTACGTTAACACATCCTTTTTCTGCTGTTCAGTAACACAGACAAAAATAAATTGGTTGCAAAATAAGTATAATCGACGGACGTAAATCACATCATTCAAAATGGCTCAGGAAATATCACGAGACGTTTTTGGTGGTTACTTATGATTATAAACAATGAATAATTGATAATATATATAGTAATTATAAATAATAGAATAAATTTGGTCGAAATAAAAATGTTCAGTTTTGACGACTGGAAACCATAACATTGTGTAAAAAATAAGGAATCGCTCATTGACACATTTGAATTCACAGGGAAATAGAAAAGTAGTTGAGTGTTAATAGTTGGCAAAATCGCCGATATCGTCTGGATACTTGCTCCTTTGGCTTAGCAATACACACGAGCGGTGTTAGTTACATATGATATTATTATGTCGCGTGTGATGCACTATGAACGAGACACGGGCGACAGATGTTAGGCGGAAACGTGCTCGTGTACAATCCTTTTTTCCTCTCCCTTTCACCCTTCCTTCTTAATTTGGCACACGACGTATATTATTATATCACTTATATTATTACTGTTATAAAGGAACAGGTCTTCACGGCGGTGGAACCACAGCGACGGCCACACGACACTGCAATGTGCTAGCACATGTCAGCTTTACAATGTAAAGGTTTTTGTTTTCATTTCGATTATCCCTTTCATTCTTCGTCTAGGTAAACCCTTTGTGAGTGTGTCCCCGACAAACAAAACGTTCACCGGAGCGCGTCCGCTCGTCTCCGCCACGTTTGGAACAATCTTTTTTATAGAATCGCAATGATTTTAACATGTTACTTAAGTCGTATGCTATGGCTGTGTAACAAACAGAGTCTAAAGATATGGTAAAATACTTTTTTGATTTTAATTTCAAATCAATTAAATGTTTCGGTGAGACTGCAGTTTGTGCTTTGAAATATTTGGCTGTATATTCATAACGATGTCCTTGACGATATGTCTAATTCGCTCATAAAAATTCACTTCTTAAATTGTTACAAAACAACACAATGCCATTAGTTGTTCACACGAATTAAATAATGAAGACAGGACACAGAAATTTGTTGCCGAATTCTACTTTGTTCGAATACTTAATTGAAATTAGCAGGAATTATAATTATGTTTTTTTACGCATATCACAATTGTAATTACAATTCATACTGCCATTACATCATTTTCAAATACAATACTAGCTAGAATTCATTTCATACATTTCAACTTTTAATGATAATTATAAGTAACTGTAATAAAAAAGCAATAATTTGCTAATTCTTTGTAAAAAATAATTTAACATTCAAATGTTAATGACCCTACGTGTAAATTTTGGTATATAAATTAATAGTATAGGTTTGTTTATATATTCTCAAGGTGTTTTCATTGATAAATCTTACGGGAAAAACTGGGTTATTTCAACCAGAGTAATTCAAATTCGAACATTACTTCTTTGAAGATTACCTATAAAAGTCACTTTAAATTAAAGCATTTTTATTAATTGTCAGTCTCAAGTTAAGACAATTCTCTATTTGGTGAATTATCATAGTTAAGTGGACATAAATCATTACTTTGTTTTCAAAAAGATGATTAATGAAATATATCTAGGCAATTATTCAACTCGAAATTACCAACTGTTGGTAATGACTCTCGAAAATAAATTATTGTTTTTCATCTTGATCTGTTCTCAACTTATGAATCACTCTGTATGTTGTGTCCATCACTGAGCACTGAAAAATTAAGTCAATATTTATTTTATTTTGTTGAATCAGTAAAAGGATTTTAGTATGGTATTTTCACGAATCTACTTGGGAGTTCTTTTTTGCAAGTATTTCCACAGTCACCACCGAACCACTTATCTTTATCCCTTTTTACCGTGTCTGGGTATTATTTTTTGGCTTATAGTACTTTTAATGGTGGGCATTTTTATTTATTCTAATCGAGAACAATTGTGTATGAATTATATCAGTCAAATCGAAGGGGTTTTATAATAAATACTTTTTTAATAGTTAAATATTTCTTAAGAAGACATTTTGAAATAACTTTTTTATCTCAATATAGATAACATAACTTATGTTATGAAAATTTAGAAATAATTTTCGGTAGGTATTTCAACCTCGAACCCTCTTCGGGAACCACTGCAATTACCAATAAAAATAAATTGATATATTTAAATATTAAAAATTTACATTTTATAAGGAATTTTTTATTAGAAAATGACTAAATACAGTTAATAACATAATATAAAATAAAAAACTGCGTGGGAAATACTTTTTATAATTATTTTTGAAAATGAACATTATAGTCTAGAGAGTTTTTAAAGAAATGTACTGTATACACCCAGAGAAAAACCTCGATCTATATAATAAATTCATTGTTCAATTTGATAAATATATCATTACTATTGAAACTATGATATATTTATCAATATGATAATTTTTTTCTTGTCTTGAACAATAATTATTTATAAGAATATTTATTTTGTTCGTATTAATAAAACATTATCACAAACCCTTGATAAAATTTCTCTATCAAAATTGATTGAGGTTTTTCTTTGGGTGTACATTATATTATTACAATTAAAAAAATTGAATAATAATCATTTTTAATCGTACGTATTTTTATACTTTTGTGTAATAAGAAGAATTAGTTTGAAAAAACGAAGAAAATAATATTAATTAATAATAATTACAAATATTAATCGTTTATATTAAATTATTTTATTTATTCTTTTGAAATAAGCCAAAAATTATTTAATATTTTCAAAATATTTATATTTGCTTACGACAGGAATATAGTATTTTTTGTTAAAATATATCCTCATAGCGCTCTCAGCTCGGAGGCTTTGATTTTTAAGTAGTTGATGGGTAAAATGAAAAGAGCTGCTAATGCATAATATTTTTTTATAGTTAACTTAATCACTCATAATTAAATAATCTAAGATATTATTAATTCCTATCCTATTATTATTATTATAAGTTTTAGTATATAACCAATTGATCAACAATATTCAGTCAATATAATTTACATGTACAGTTCAAATTTTAATATTTGTTCTATTGTTATTATTGCATTATAATGTAATGAGTTAAATCTTTATGAGGTATCATGTCAAACATAAAATAATGATTGTCATCATCACTCATTGTTTTATTTAAAAAAAAATTATATGGGATATTAATTTATTTTTTTATATAGACTAGGGGAATTATTACCATAATACAAAAGTATGTTAGGTATTAATGCCCTCGAATATTGTTTAAGTAGTTAACATGAACATTTCTTTGAAATTTCAAATGAATCTTTTTCGCTTCACATTCAAGTAATGACATAATGCGGTATAATTTTGTATCTTATGAACTCATTATGTGTATATAGCGTCAATTATTATCATGTAAAACACAAATAAATATAAGCATCTCTAGTGTTATTTTTTAGCTCGTGATTTTCGTATACAGTTGGAATGAAGATGTACCAGGATGATAACACAATTTTATTATAAGAACAAAAAAAGAAACTTATACGCATCCGACTTAACTACGCAGGTACGACGTGTTAGTACAGACTACTTGCTACGCAGGAAAACACATCTTTGTTACTTAGATTCGTGTTCAGGACATAATCATCATTTTACTTATTTGTATCATTATTATATGTTAATATAATTAAAAATGAATTACAATAATTACAATAATAGAGGTCAAATGTGAATTATTGCCATAGTGTATACATATAAAAAAATGTATATAACCTCGGTAAGAGTCGGTTTATTTACTAGCGGGTAACGTCCATAAATATTAATTAAGGCCTCTAAAACTTAAGTGGGATATACAAAAAGCGACTGCCAAATTATTAAAAAAAAACATAGCGCATAAGCCTAAAACAAGCATTTTTAAATGAAAAACGCATTTTATTTTCATGCCATTGCAGTTCGAACATTTGTAATTACATTGCTTTGGTCGGATGAACACGAGCCTATGATCATTTTATTCCAAGATTATTACACTGATTAAAATTTTAGTTTTTTCGTTTTATTTAATGTACAATATTCTTAATTTATTGTTATTCTGTAAAACATAATGAATTGTTTTGCATTTTTATAGTATGTTGTGAAATAATTATTACTGTACTACCACCGGAGAAAGTGTGATGTTCCGTTAAGAATTACATTTTATTTAGTAACGCCTTTTGTATGATACCCAAAAGAGGATATGGGCTTTCCAAACAACAAATGTGTTTATTAGATGTGTATGCATGCATGTAATTATTGCCATTAATGGTTTTATTAGCCAGTCGGTGGCTTAATAATTACTCTTTAAGGTAATTTAAGTAAAGCGACTAATTTAATTTAACTCGTCACACTTGACACTTAATTTTGTTTTTTACGTAGAATAAGAAACTGTCGTTTCATAAAAACATGATGTAAATAATAATACTCATAATTTATCAGCAATTTCAATTTCTTCACTCAGTTCACTCATTAACTATAAACTCGTTTGTATTCAGTACTATTAATAAACCAACGATATATCTAATTGATAACGTGAAATGTCGAACCTTCTCTTTGATGAAGATTTTCGTCATTTAATAATATTTTACTTCACTAGGTACTTTTTGTAATCATCTTGAAAATAATTTTAATTACCTGCATTTAAAATTTGTCTAAAAAAAGTTAGATAGAATAATGATTTTTAATAAAAACTGTAAAATATCGAATGCTGTTACTCTAAAACTGAGCAGAATAAACAGGGAAAGTTCGGGTTCGAGTATTGAATGATGTTTGGCATCATACAAGCCAATCAAGTACTGCAAGTTGTTTTACTGACATGATTTTACTGTTTACACAACGTTTACGATGATCGAATAACGTGGTTTGTGTCAGATTAACAACCGTTTTATTGATAGTTTGGTAATACAACACACCGTATCCCTACGGACGGAACTTAACTCAATGACCTTGTTTATTAGCATATTATGTGATCGTATTGTGGTTAAAAATTGTGTTGGCGAGGACTTGCCGCGAACTATACAGAAGTGTACGCATCGCAGTAGACCATCAATCACGGAAGCTGCCAAAACTACACCCTGTAATTTATCCCTGGGCTATGTGATGAAGCTGCTCTCGGTCCCTGGGCAAAGCGGTGGCGGCTCTTTTATACAAACCGCGTCGCCGTTGCGAACAAATTACGTTTTACATTAGGGACCCCCAAAAAAAAAAAAGATAAAATAAAGAAAGAGACGTTATTGCGGGTATTCTCTATATTATGGTTTATGGAAATAATGGGTCTATTTATACGGGTGCGAGTGAGTGAAAAGAAAACCAATGTATTATTATAATAATATTTTGGGAAGATTAATGAAGTTCAGGTCATTTTTGATGTGCCCGCCTTGACGCCACCGCCACCATCAGGGTAATTATACGAAAAATCGTTTTTAATGTTAAAGAATATGTGCTGTAAATGTGTTTTAATATAATATTCTTTAATACGTTAAAACCTACATTAATCACGGAGATGGTTGAATATTTATGATTAAATTTGGTTTTGATTTAATTGAGTCTACTGCATTTGGAATTAATGAATAATATGTTCAAAAAAAAATAGCTTTCATTTAAAAATAAATAACTTATTTTTGTTCGGTATTAGCGAGTTAATGTGGTATATTTACGGTATTTCAATAAATTAATTCCTTCGTAATTTCATAAATTCAGAAAAATTTATCGTATAACACTTTATTTTAATTTAAAAAAAATTTGTAGCCCCTGTTATTCGTGTTTTTTGTATATACTTTATGATATACTTAAATGAAATATTGATATAAATATTTTTCGTATAACAATTATAAAATTTTTTAATATTATTAAAACTGTTAGATGTATTTGTAATATTTATTTGTGCGTCTATAGTTATGTTCGGTATTTAATTCTGTTACAGTACTTTTATTAACCATATAGTAATATTAAATAATTTACTAAAGAAATAGAAGTTTATATTTTACATAAGTTATCATAAGATGTTAATATACTATACGTATATTACTTATTTTCAATTTAAATTTATTTGTAATCCGTGTATTAATAGTTATACTATGACACATAAAAATAATATACATTTTACTAAAAATAAAACAACTTTTATAAAACTAAATTCTTTAGTAGTTGACTAAACTAAAATGTGTAACCATGTAAAAAATTTAACGTTATACACTATATTTATAATAAAAAATTGTTACATAATAAACATTATTATTATTACAGAATGATAAATAATGTTAAAACTTAACTTGTACTCTTAAATCTATTAAATTATTTGAAAATTTTTCAAAATTGTTACACTTTTACTAAAATAAAAAAGTAGTGATGGTAACCAAAGCAAAATAGTTATTTTTTACTGGTTCACGATCTTATAAATGATGATACTTTTGAATTATATAGAAAATATAAATCTCTCCCTTTTTTATATTGTCAGATCATTACAAACTTCTATTATAAATTACCTCGATAGTGGAAATAAGGTTATAAAACTATTCTATATTGAAAAAAGTATCCCATAATTGGATAAAAAGTATTCAGGTCGATACGGGTAAAAATATACTTAACAAATTATCAGAAAGTTCTAGTTCATTAGAACGTTCGGAAATAATAAACAGAAAAACACAATTAGTGATTAATCAATTTATTTGATTTTTAGTGCAATATTTTTGGTATTGTTCTCGCTCATCCAACTGACTTTTCTTAGTTCATTAAACGATAAAGCATGATTACAGGGAAGACTGAGAATTCACTGAGATTACAAGACATATTTCATTGTAAATTACTAGTAACTCGGCGGTACTGTCTGAGTAGAGCTAAGTAAACGCGCATTGTCGATAATTTTATATATTTTGTATTTATGAAATCACTTTTTATTGCGGAATAATTATTTTCTGATGTGCAAGTGTAGTGCACATTAAAATTCGCGCCATTCTTTATCGGCATTCTTGGATGTAATTAAAAGGTTTCCCCGCATTATCGTTATGCCAAGTGTATAATGCATAAAATGTCATATGAGCTATTGGAAAAAAAAGAATAAGTAAACGAGGACATGTTTAAGATAAAGATAAAAAAATTCTAAACCCGGTTTACATTCGACGTTCCACGAATCTGACATGATTGCTAATTAGCTTTTAGTTAGCCACAAGCTGTGTGCGCGTATTTATTCTGCGGAATAGAATAGTAAATGGGAAAAATAAACTGGAAGTTCATTGAATATTATGTCTACTAGTAGTGGCAAAGCCAACACAACAATTACAATAGGAAAACATCATTTACTTTACAACATATTACTGACTCAATCCGCACGATTTTCAAGAATTTAAGTAGTAATCTTTTGGAATTTTCCTCGTTAAACGTGAAATATATTCTAAAAATGCGTGTGAACTAAATATTATTATCTACATAGTTAGGGTCGTCATAATTACTAATTGGTTTTACCACAGAATATACATAATGGACACTGATAAATTTGTACACAACTCATATAGTGAAGTCATTCAATCAGTCAATCATTTTGAAGGTAAATCAGTGTTAATATTAAACCGCTAAATTAAAACTATGTTAATCTTTTCCAACATTTATTACTAATTAAAAAATTCTTTAAAAATATTTTTAATACTTATTTAATATTTAATAGGTATATTGAAGTAATAAACATGTTTAAATAATATGTTTTTGGAATAATTCCATATTTTTATAAAATAAATACATTTTTATAAGTTATCACAGTAAAAATAATAACATTATCAGCAGCAAAATGTTCAGTTTTAAATGTCGGTTTTATCATATAAAGTCATAACTATTCCTAAATCATATTAAATTATGTAGTATTATATGTTGTTTTAAGGGAAAACGCCGTCCAGTCAGATGTTGTTACTTTACTAACGACATAAAGCTATTTTGTGTTTATTAGAAACACTTATACAGTGAAAATATATTCTGAAAAATAAAGAAGATAATATTATACTTGTCCATTATCTCATATAAAACATCTATAAATATACGAACATTTTATTCACACTTTCTAATAGCTAAAAATTAGTTAAACATGTTAAAAGTATAATTGAGAGCATTTATGTAGTAATACGTTGTAGATAGAGATGTAGTTAACATTCTGCAGAGAGAAATTGTCGTATCTTCTCATTAAGTTGTTTACACTTTTTGTTTGAGGGGTTGAATCCAACAGAAGAAAGAAATAAGCTGGGCTATTTGTCGATGTTAACTTTTTGCTGAACAATATGGGTCCATGACGTATATAATGCTTTGGGCAGATCTGGAAATTTAATCAAATTATGAGATCGGGTTGACATCATCGTGGTTGTGGTTCTACAGGTTTTTAATGCAACGGAGAACCTATAGATTACCATCACATATTATGACAATGCCTTTCTTTTTTTTAATGTGAGCGCGTGTGTGTGTGTATTTTTTATCTTATTTCTCCCGCTATTGAACTCGCTCCGGTCATTGTTTTTTTACGTAGCATTAGAAAACATATAGACAACATCCGATATGCAACAATTTAAGCAGGTGTGAGAGCACCTGTCAATTATAGACTCGGATCGCGATATGATCTGCACGCAATATTTTACAGCTTCGCACACACTTATACTCATACCTCTTGTTCTAACAGTGTATACACCGAATACGCCCTGTCTTATTTACTATTGAAACTATTAAACAGAATAAACTTCGTTATTCGAGAGATATTCAATTGTAGTGGCTTCTTTAGTACATTGACTTATGCAAAGATAAGTGTTTTGTTATACAAGATCAATTAAAACAATAATTAAACGTTTTGAAATTACAAGAAAAACAAATTCTCATTAAATTCTTAGTTAAGTATACTCTTTCAGAATATATTTTATCAAATTATAATTTAATTATAGTTTGTTTAGAACATAATTAAAAACAAACAAATATATTATTTGTCAATGTCTAATATCATTTTAATTAACGTTTTTTATAAAAAATTCGAAGTAATTAAATATACTATTTTAATGTTAAAATAATATGTTAAGGTACAGTTATTATAAGGTATAGTAATCATACACTAATTCATACTGTTTTAATTTCATACTATATAATTAAAAAATTCTACATATTGGTGTGTCCAAAATTAGTATTACTATTATTAATTAGTGCAGTATAGTGTATCCATAGGAAACCAAATTTCGGAAGATACACTTTGAGACAAAAGAGAAAAGTCATTTTTAATAATATGATATGCGTTCCAGTAGTAAAGTATAGCAAATGCCCATCTGCCATCAAATGTTACATAGTTTAAATATTAAACTATAATATGTTATTTAAATATTTAAAAATAATAAATTAAAAACAGTGTACGAAATGCTATGAAGAAGATTTTGCTTGTATAATGATAAATTAATGTACTAGTGGATGAGCAATGATATAATTTTACACATCAATACTTTTTGGATTTTGACGATATACATAGTTTGAACACAAATTTTTTTAATATTTCAGCTGGAAAAAAGTTCAAACTTTATTTTTAAACTTTAAAGTGTTAATTATCAATAGTTTTAGTTTCAAACGTTCAGAGAATACATTTATAAACATTTAATTGATTTAAATTAAATCAATAGAATTACATTTTATATTAATTTTAAACATAGTCTATTATTCATAGTTACTAGTTCATATTTATAATAAATATTTTTGTATGAGAGGACGGTAAGCATATAGCCAAAATGGCATAAAATTTAAAAAATCACAAAAAAATTATTTTGAATTATAATAATTTTAATATTTCTATATATCTAACCTTTTCATATTGTAATTGTATCGAAATATATTTTTAAATATATAAATATATGCATAATGACTATAAAATTTAAACAAAATTGTGTTAAATAATATTGTTATTTTAAACATTTAAGGAGAAGTAAATTTTATGCTTTTCCAAAGAACAACCTATAAATTAATTTTACCAATAACTATAGTAGATATTATTTTGATTCAATTACAAAACCGAACAGTATACAATGAATATAAATTAATCAAAAATTCAGGAACTAATATATTCATAATATTGATCTAACAATTAATTATCGCGTTGGCTACAAATAATTTTATTTATCTACTTAAATAAAGTTACAATACTACAACGCGTATCCATCAACAGCTAGTATACAGCATTTTTCTAGAAAATTTCTCATAATTATTATAATTGTGTGTTTTTTTTATAAATTTGTTGTTTAAATGTTTAAAATCTTAAAAATTGTATTTCTTTTTTATAATGCAAATGTGTTGCAACTTTCTGAACAGAATTTTTGAACTATAATAATATTTAAGTATAAAAACATTTCAAATATAGGGAAGAAAAAAATTGTTATTCTATCAAAACCATTCTAATAATTATAAAATGTTAGTGACAATCACAATTTTTCATTAAGTGCACGAAACATTTACTCTGGTTCTTTTATAGAGTACATCATTCTATTTTAATATTTTTTTATATGAACTTAAATACATATTAATATCAGTTTGATTTGAAAATTAATTTAAAGTTCTCTATTATTACTCTTTTATAATAACAAGGGATGTTAATAAATAAAACAAAATGATTTTTCAATTTGATTGTATATTAATGAGGGGCAGTTGTTGAAGTAGGACCTTACGTACTTCAACAACTGCCTAGAGGCAATAAGACACCGGTCCTAAATGCTAATTGCACTTAAAAAGAAAAAGAAAAATTTTGAAAATTTTTTTTTATAGAAATCAAATTAGACATAACGATACTTTTTATTCGAGATTTCACGAATCGTCAAGTAAAAGTATACTAATATGTAATATAATAGTATTTGACGTCATTCAATGACAAATGAATTTTAAATGAAATTATAGACGTTGTGAAATCATTTCTTATGTGAATACATAAATAACTAATTAAATAATAGATAAGTACATGGTTGTTGAATAGATATGGATTTGCGTCCTCTCAAGGTTTGCATTAAGACGAGGTTGAGATTATTCAACGTGTAAATAATTGAAATAATAATTTTAGACTCGGAACTGGGTAATTAACAAAGTAATTTTAAATTTCTACTTTTTTCAGGGATAAAATAATTTTCTTACTACTTGAATTATTTTACTGACTAATGATAATAATTTTCATGTTGGAATTACTAGTAAGTGCAAGTAATAACCATAAAACAAGGTTTAAAGGAGAGAATACATGTAATTTGTTCATTTATTTTGGTCGTAATAGTTTTACGGATTTTTTAAAATTATATTTCGAAATAATAAACATTATTTAAGTAAAAATTGAACATTTTCAATATTAATTGTTATTTTTTTTCCAGTGGTAAATTATCATTCTATTTTCAGACAATTGTATGCATTATATAAATAAGTACATCACAATAAAATAATTGTACATACATTTTTTTTGCAAGACACTTTACATAAATAATTTTATTGGGTTCGTGTATTTGAAACAAGCTAGATTAAGAGTTGTTGATCTAGTTGTGTAGTCGCTCATCTCAGTGTTGGCAGACACACCGGCAAAATCAAATGATGATTTTATCGTGGCAGTTTATTCCCAATTTATGACACTTGTTTGTCTGCTCTCGTTTCCTATAGTCAAGTGGCGATTGCGTATCTCGGTAGCAGTTTTTCTGAGTTTATCGCACATGACAGAATTCTCATGGCCAGCTTCTTATCCTAATGGCATCATACGAATTAATAGCGTACCGCATATTTTAGACGGCTGTGTTTTTTACTCCACTAGCTACACATAGTATTAAATTATTATAAAAAATGCCGGCATAGAAGGAAGAGGAAAAAAAAATACAGCACGAATAATAATTTAATAGCATAAAAATACCGAGACGCCTATCAAAGGTTCAAAGAGTCAGGTATGCATGCGCACCGTTGTAAATTTATGGCGTTCGTAACGATCGCAAGGAATATATTTTCATTTATCCGGCCAATGATGAATAAAAAACTAGAGACATTTTTTTCATTTCCATCCTTCCCGTCCGTCATGTTTCATTATACTTTTATTAGTCATTATAGAATCGCGAATGTCTGCATGCGGTCTTCAAGAGGCATTGAACGATTTATTTTTTATTTGATTTTCTTAATGTATTTAATTAAAATAGGAAATGTGGGGATTGTGCATATGATAATTCTTGTACCGCGGACAGCCAGTGGGCGTAACTAGTGGACTGTCCCTATTGGTCGAGTGACGTTCCATACATTATAAAGTCTTACGGCATAAAATAATTATTTATACATGAGCTGTCTTCGGTTACTAGACAAGTCGAGGGCGGAGGGCAAAGTCGCTCGTCTGTAACTTCTTTTTTCTTTTCATTGATCATTCCACGTACTCATTGTATCTTATAGTGTCCTTCAGACAGTGATCTTAGATAATAATATACAAATTTTATAAATCATAGATATATCTATGATAGTGTCATATTTATAGAAGGACATATGGTTCATTAGTTGCAATCGAAAGGAGGACCTCGACAATTATTAGTTATTATAATTTTTCAGAATAAATACAATTTTGCTGATTAAGAAAAACATGTAAAAAATTATAATAAAAATAAATGTTACAACAAATATAAGTAGTGACGTCAATATTGATAAGTTTTTAGAACAAAAAACTAGAAAACGATTGACAATACTTTTATAAAAATTGTTATTTATTTTTATAAAAGTACTATTACTAAATAAAATCAAATATTGTTTTTATTTATTGAAGTATTTTTTTCAATTCATTATTTTATTTTGAATACATATAAAACACCAGGGCCTGATCTTTGTGGATTAAGGACGGTTATACAATTCTAATGAAATTATAATATTTAAATAATTATAGTTGACAATTTAGTTACAACTTAAGTAACTTTTTTTTTTTGTTATAATAATAATAATAATAACTGTATACATTTATGTGACGAGCAGTAAGTCGGTAAATTTCTGTGTGACATTGCCTTATAAAAATTGAGATTTTACATTTTAATATGTTATTGATTTCATTAGGCCACAATTTTACATTGTGCTGGGTCAACGAATTAGTAAATTAGGGCCTGTAATTATGAAGAACTATTTTGCATTGACGATTAAACATTTAATAATTTTGTCCTTATATTTGATGTAAATATATATGTTTGTAATTTGCTTTACTAAATGTATTTTTAAATATCTTTAAATTTACTTAATATGGTGTTTGGACGACGTTGAAATTGTTCAAATTATTTTTATAATGAAAACAGCTTTTGTAATATATTTTAATTTTTATGTCTAGTAATTTAAACACTCGATAAAAATATTTTGTACAAAATTTAGCTGCAAAACTATTTAAAATGTCATGTTAATATAAAACAAGAATAATTTTAGACTATTATAATAATTGTCTTTTATAAGAACTCAACTCATAAAAATATTTATGTTTTTTCTTTCTTGTTTTTCTTTCTAATTAAAATATTATTCAATTATACACATGATTTTTTTTATGAATACAAAAAAGAATTATATTGTAAAAATACGTATTGTGGAAATGATACAAGATCAGAGATTTCTAACGCGTCTCCTTAAGTTAAATTTAGGTTATTAAAATATTTTTTTTCATATTAACTCGGTGTATATCATCACTGTGTTTCTTTCCTCGGTTTCAACGGAACACGCCAATGGTAGCTTAAAAACAGATTTTTAACTGTTTTCTTCTAGTTTTATTTTGGGCTAAGGACGTTTTTAAATATGTGGCTCACTTATACATAGCAAAGGATTTCACTAACATTTTTACCTTATTTTAAACTAAATACATGAAAGTTAAAATTATAAAATTATAACGTATGAAGAGAAGATATCATGAAAAACTCTCATGAATATATCATATTTTTTATTTATAATAAATCCAATGATAACAAATCTATTTAATATTTATTAACTTACTTTTAGAGAGACTTTTAATCGTTCTATCAGTTGTACTAGTGATACAAGAATAACCAAAAGTTTATTTGATATTATATAATTTAATTTTTTATCAAATATTATGATTAGTTTATCAGAATAGTTTCATTATATGGTATATTTCTAGTATGTCTCAATTAAGTTTAATTTTTTTTTTTATGCTGTTTGGCTGATATTTATGTATATTATAAATAGAAAAAAAATTCTTAATTAATCATAAAAATTTATACCTCTTTTATAATTAATGCATAAGCTAAAATATACGATATTCTTGAAAATATGAATAAATAACGATTGTCTTTACATAATATATTTTTTTATTTAAACAATTAATTGTTAAAAAATATATTTGATTATATAGAAGGGGTCCACGATATTTTAACAAATCTAATAACTTTTAATATTCTGTATAAGTTGCGTTAATTTAAAAAAAAATGATTGCGCGTTGTTATACTATCTTAAAATTATATATTTTATTTTAATTTATAAAAATAAAGTAAAAATTTTGAAAAAAAAAGTTAAATTTGTAATTTTATTTTGAGAAATGTATGAAACAAAATTATTTATGTTTTTTATAAAATACCTTATATCTAATTTATACTTTTTAATTTCGACTTTTATAATTTGTAATAATAATAAAAAAAATTAATATAAAGCTATAAGATTATTAATTTTTGTATTATTCAACTTTTTATGGCAATAATTTATTTTAATCAACAATTCTTAAAAACATTAAAAATTTAAAAATATATTAAGTTATTGGTCACATTATTTATACCATTTTAAGTAACTTCTTAAATGTTTCACTTTTTCAGACTTTGCCCGTCTGGTCTAAAGGGAACTACACCATTTTTTTTAGTCATCAAACACTTTAGCTTCGATACGAAGCTGAGAAGATATTAATTTTACTATGATGTGTTTATTTTTTTTTTTATTTTTACTTTTTTGTGTCTGACACTTCTTTTTCTCAGCTCTCACTGGACCGATTTTTCTCAACGATACGTCAAAAGATCACAAATTGTATCTAGATGAAGACATTACCCTAAAAAATTAAAAATTTTGCACTTATTCCCCGTAAATAGTGAAAATCCCCCAAAAAATTACGATTTTTAGAATCAGTAAATTTCGACATTTTTTTCATTTTTTTTTTTTAAAATTGCCATAACTTAATGAAAAATGAACAAATCAAAATAATTATTTTTTATATTAAAACGTTAGAAATTTTTCTTTCATTTTATCTAAATTTTTTGATAATCTGTCTCTTTACCTACACACAGAGAGGGATTCAAAGTAGCAACTTCTGCACAAAAATTAAAATTTTTCAACTTCAGTTTTGAAAATGTTCCGGAAATACATATGCTAAAATTAAGCTAATATTATGTACTATAAGCTAAAAAAAATGTCTCTCAACGACTTATTTTCTATGTGAAAATAGTTGCTGTAGTTAAAAAATATGCTATTTTTGTGTTCAAATTCGTAGTATTGTATTTTAATTTATTTTAAAATACCTTATAAGGGGGAACACTGATTTTCATGAATATTATATAAAACTAATTAACATAGAATATAAAGTTGAACTTATTTCAATTTTTTTTTTAAGTCGAAAAAATTAATTTTAACATTTGAATCAGCTTAAATTGCCAATTTTATCAAAAAACGAATGCGTCGAACGTTTGCTGATTCACTAAAAATCATTGCCTGTGGCAGTGATTTTTTTGCAATTTTTCTTTAATTATTTTTGAGTTAGAATTTAACTTTTGAATAATCCATAAATTTCTTAAAACTAAACACTATCTACAGATTTGTATCGAAGCATCTCTTATGATAATGATTTTAATCATCTATACTTGTCCCAATTATGACATGTTCACACTGTGCTACGACCCCACCGTTTTTTTAAATAACAGTTATGCGTAAGGTTTATAATTATATCTCAATAATTTATATTTTTACATTTTATTAAAAATATTAATAATTTTTAAATTTTAAATGAAATTTAAAAAAAAATCCAAAATATCTATTTTAAGGATTTTAAGAAAAAATGTTGGTAAAAAAAAAAATTATTAATATTTAGTATTAATAGTGTGTATCATTTTAAAGTTTGTAAAAATTTTTATTTTCATGTGTTATTTTACGTTATTAAACATTAAAATAAGTGTTGAGACAAGGACAAAAGAAAAGTAAGATAAGTAGTTTTATCTCTAAAGAAATAAAACTACTTATTAAATAATAGGTGCTGTTTGTGTTTTTATTTGAACTATAGCCAGTCATTGGAATGTTAATAATTTTCATGGAGAACTCCATACTCCTATTTAGTGTGAAAAGATGGTGTTTACTTCTATCCTTTTTTATATAACATAGCCAGCGTTCGATATCGTAGAACAAATACAAAAAATTCAAATTTTTACGAAGTTTAAAATGTTACAGAAAATTAACTACCAAATATTAATGAGAATTTTTTTCACCAATTTATTCTTTAAAATCTATTCTAAAAAATGGCTATTTTAAAATTTTTTTAAACGCTTTGCGTACATTTTTAAAATTACCTTTTTTAAAATTTAATTATAAAAATGCTATTAATTAAATTATTATAACTTATGGTTTGGTAATTTAAAAGTTATCAACATTTTTATACTAAGGTGGGAGAAAGAGTGCTGAGAAAAATGTTTAATGATTAAAATAGTCAACCCAATCTATATTATATTAGAATGGTAATAATTTTCGAAATAACTATTTTCTTAATTTGAATTTTTAGATGGTTTAGTGGAATGGCTAGAGAAGATTTTAAGAAACGAACATTTAAGAAGGAGCATCGTTGTAGTGTCAATTGTGGATTAAATAAAAGAAAATAGGCTTAGATGGTTTGATCATGTTTTGAGGAGAGAGGAAGCGGAAGCTGTAATAACAGTTATGGAAATGAATATTGAAGGAAGAAGTATTATAGAAAGACCAAAAAAGTGATGGAGGGATGTTTTAAATACGATATGAGTATGGTTGATGTGTGTGTAGATGATGTGGATGATCGTGTCAAGTGGAAATTATGATAATGGTGGATGACTTTAAGTAGTTAGGGATAAAGGAGAGAAAAAAGAATTAGAATAATATATATTTGGTATTTTTTAGTTTCATAAATTCTTAATTTATCAATTATTAATTGTATTTTAAATTCAACCTTAAACATTATAAGGATGACAACTTTGTATATTTAAATTGCATCATACATATTTAATTACCTTATATTATCTAAAAATATAATCAAATTAAGAAAATTGCTGGTCGAAAACAACTCTTGTAGCAGTACTTTGATTGCCATTACAATTTTTTTACCAAGGGGTGAAGGGAGGTGTGGACAAAAAAAGTGTATTGATAAATATTGTCGTTCTTGCGCTTCACTTCCAAACTTTATTATGAAATGGTAATAACTTTCGAAATAATGGGTCAGAAGTTATTCCCTAGTATTTTTCTTAGATATTTAGATAATTTTTATTTATTTTATAAACTAGATAAGTTTGAAAGTTGACATTTAAACAATTAAGTTAATACCCTTATCATGAATAAATTAAAGAAAAATTCATAAATTATTAAACGAGAATATTTAAATTTAAAAAATATAAAAATAATTGTTTTAAAGGATTATTATTATAAGAAATATTAATTAGCTAACGTTCAAAGAAACACTTAAATTAAAAAAAATTTTAATCATATCAATTTACAAATTGTATGGCCAATAATCAATCATATAAAGAGGTTTATAATTTGATTGATGTTCAAAGGAGTCATTTGCATCGATATTATTTTCATCATCTTTATCTTTTAGATTCTCTAAGTTAAACTCGATATTACCATCATTCACGTCCTTTTTGTCTTCATAATATCCTATATCAATTTTGTTATTATCATTCATACTAGCATTGTATATTTCGGAATGTGATTCAGTATTACAAATACGGTCTAAAATAAATAAAATAAATATTAAAAGATATCTTCAAATCACAAATAATTGTAATAAATAAATAATCAAAATGATAGAGATTTCTAAAAAAAATTTCATCTGTTAATAATTATTCTTTAAAATTTGTTAGTTTTAAGTATCAATCAACAGCGAAAATGAGAAAATTATGTAGTTAAACTTAATTAAATTAAAATTTATTGCAAAATTTAATTTAAAAATTATTAGAAAAAATTAAGATCAAAGTCAGCCCATTATTTCAGATGTTGAAAATTAAACTCAAACAACATTTGCATGTTTTATCTTAATGTACTTTAATGATAAAAATATACACACTCCACATTAATAAGATATTTTTAAGTAAAAGATTGTTCTAAAAAAAAAATACATAAACATTTTTTATTCTCTATATTTAAACCATTAAAATTAATAAAAAGAGAAATATGTAATTTAAACCTTATATTAAACACTATTCTCATCATACATCAGGCAATTGTGATATTTAAATAGTTATGTTAATGAGAAAAAAATAAGAGTTAAAGAATATCCTAATAAGTTTTAAAATTATTAAAAATATGAATCCTTTACAAAAAATAATTAATAAAATTTATTTAAATTGTTTTGCACAATTTGAATTTTGAAATTAATATTTTCAAGTTGCAAACCTCTTTATTTCAATAACCTTATTGTTTAATTATTTTTTGTACTTCGTATTTTAAACCCGAGGATTACACAAGTGATCAGCTATTTTTTGTTAAATCACAGATAATATTGTACATAAATAATATTAAGTAATGATCAAGAGATACATTATGACTTGCCTAAAACTTTAAAACTAATGAAATGTTTAAAAACTGAAATATTTAGAGATCGTATCTTAAAACTGTTTACAATATTATAAAACCATTTGTTCCATTTTTCCATATCGTTCAAATAAATATTAACTTTATTAATGATTTTTTCTATTTGATTTTTAATTTCATCAGCATTATTTTCATTAATATTTTTATTGGTTAGATATATATCAGTTGTAAAGTATAAATTATTTTCCATGAAAATTTTCAAAAGTTTATTCATTAAAAAATTGTTAATTTTATGACTTGATTCTAGAAGATAATTGTTTATAGTAAATTCGTCTAAGATATTAGTAAAATTATATAAGACGTTATATAAAAATGTATCTTTATTGTTGAACAACCGGAGAGAAATGTATTTTTCTATATGATTAATTATTTTTCGACCAATTTCAATTAGTGTTGGTTTTATCCAAAATTTTACACTATCTGAATTTTTTGAAGATGCAACATGGATTAAGGTTAAATAGTTGCGAATAAGAATAGCTATTGGTCGAAACGTAGCAACAATTACCATCTTTATGTATTGAAAAACATCCTTAGAATTAAAATCATATTTCATATACTGAAATACGTCTTGTATAGTTATACGAGTACCATTAGAACATTTAACGTTAAGTGGAGTGAATCGAAGTAGATTTAATTCTATGCGTTGACTATTATCTATTTTTATACTATTATTCTTGTTGGTGAGAATCTGCAAGGTCATTATATCGTAAAACAAAATATTTTTTGGATGTAAACTTTCGTATGAATTCCTTCTTAATGTTAATTTAAACTTTGACAATATTTTTTCCGTAAGATTATTATTTATATTCAATAGATAAGTAATATCATATTTGTTTTTAACCATTGGAGGATTGCATTCAACCATATGATCAATGAATGATATTTCTGTACAATTTCCATTTATGTAATTTGTTAGTTGTTCTTTAATTGCGAGATGTATAATCGTATAGCCTTTTAATAATTTGTTAGCATCATTTTTGTCATCTTCATTATTTTGAGCAATTATATTTATAGAATCAGAAACATTATTTAAGTACATATTTAGCGTGATTAAAGTAAAAGGAAAGCTATATGTTTTTCTGTACATCACATCATCCAATAATACCATAATTACTTTACTGTGTGTTTGCAGTGCCTTACCATAGTTCATAAGATTTTCGATTGTGATATAATCTTTATTTTTTTCGATTTCTAACAAAAATCTTTCGTTGTGTTTAAAAAAGTTTAGAAAATAACGAGTATGGGAACACAATAAATAGTTTGCGTAATCACTTAAGCTTACTTTTAAGGACATCATTAATATGAAAAGTAAAGAGTTGTTCATTTTCTACTTATTTATGATAAGATGATTCCCTAATGATTTTATCTTGAAGAAAATTAAACTGTTGAAATGTGAATGATAAGATTTTATTTTATAAAATTTTTTTACCATATTTGATTAATTTGTCATTGGAAAGAAATAACTTTTCTTTAACTATAGGCATTCATCATACAACATATTTACTTAAATGTTCAACTAACATTATTATTTGATCTATTTACTAAAAATTAAATATGAACACTGAAATTGGTATTTTTAGCTCTGTCAAAAATTAAGATTTTCTAGGAATAACTTTACATAAATGTAAATGGTAATTTTTTCAACAAATTACAATTTTATTATTTTAACTTCGATGAGAGGCTAAAAATGTATTTGCGCATGTTTATTGTATATTAGTCCATAAAAACTCTAAGCGTTCATTTGTGCAAATTTAATGCTTTTGATTTTTAATATTGTAGTTCAACATTTTTTAAAATTAACCTGTTCAAAATAGTTTTACAGAATTCCTTCAAAGCGTTTTATTATGATAGTAATGTTTATCATAGTTAGATATTATCTTAGCTTGTCTCAAAAATGCTTCGTCCCCAATGTACTGGGTGAATTTTTTTAATTAGTACTTAAAATTATTTTTGTATTAAA
Organism: Daktulosphaira vitifoliae; assembly: GCF_025091365.1. Classification (NCBI taxonomy): domain Eukaryota; kingdom Metazoa; phylum Arthropoda; class Insecta; order Hemiptera; family Phylloxeridae; genus Daktulosphaira; species Daktulosphaira vitifoliae. The sequence goes on along the minus strand of NW_026099572.1, from coordinate 15,106,450 downwards.
ATATTATGGAATACTAGTTTTATAATATACAATAAAATAACAAATTACTGTATGTATTCACTGTATAATTATCTCAACCCTTTCGAAGGTATAGTCGTCATTTAAATTTTGTAATGGCGCAGTCACAGTAAAGTTGATATATGACATTTTTATGTTATAATAATGTTTATCAAATAACAGGTTAAGGGAGATTCATTTAAGTATGAAAATTCCACATATTGCAGGATTGTAAAATACATACGTGTTTATTAGACTACTAGAAGCGCTGACTATCAGACGACAGAATTCAAAAATTAATTGATATATTAGTTTTAACAAATTTGATACTTAATATTTCCACTACCCATAAAAAAATTAATAAGATTAAAATAAAAAAATTTTACATATTCATACGTTTTTTGACTTTAAGCTGTCATAATAACTTAAAAAATAAATAAATCAAATTATTTTATAGATACTTCAGGTATTTTCTTTTATTTAAATTTTTTTAAAATCTGATCTTTTACCTGTTCATAAAGAAATGTTCAAAATAGCAACTTTTTAATTAAAAGTTCAAGAGTGAAAAACTTTTCAACTTATGTTTTAAAAATATTCTGGAAATCTACAAGCTTTAATTATATGTTCAATTAAAACTAATGTAACATATTTTAAGATAAAAAAGAAAATTCCTAACACCTATATGCAAAAAATTAATCAATACAATTTTATTTATGAAGTAATTTGAGAATTAAAAAATGCATATTCGCAATATTATAAAAATAACTATGAGTAACATGTAATAAATCTTTAAAAAGTATATATATTTTATTTTATTTTTATCTATGTAAATAAATGATGAATTAAAGACAGACACATTTACTTTTTTTGTGTGTCTGTTAACACTTATTCTCAACTCTCATTGGACGAATTTTGATGAACAATACATCGAAAGATCACATATCGTATCTAGTCGAAGACATGACATTCAAAAATTTAAAAAAATTCCTTGGTTCCCCGTAAATGTGGGAAATCCCCTAAAAAATTATAACTTTAAATATCAGTAATTTTCGATATTTTTTCAACTATTTTTATTTAAGACTGCCATAACTCTTTTGAAAATTGAATGACTAGAAATATTTTTTTTTCATAGATACATTAGGTTGATTTGAAAAATCATTTGATTTTTTTTTTGAAAATCTGACACTCCACCTTCTTACAGGAGTGGATTTAAAATTATATTTTTTCCAAAAAAAATGTACGTTTTCAGCATTTGTTGAAAGTTTTCCGGAAATACTAACAATTATATATATATTTATTTATTAAATTAGAGCTTATTTAATATAATTTTATATGTGAAAAAAAAATTGAAATTTGGATCGTCTTCCAACTTTTTAAATTTAATCCAAATTAATAGGATTATAAAACTAGCTTTTATACTAAATTATACAGTAAAATCATATCAGTATAATTAAATATTTTTTAATGATTATAGACCAATATATACTTTATTAAACAAATTTTTATGTTGATTTCAAGTTTGAAATTAGATTATTTCTATTATTTTATTTTTTGAAAATATTACTTATTAGAAATACAATTTTTTTAACAAGTTAAAATTAATATGCTAAAAATAATTCACGCACAGCTTCAATTTTTAAAAATGACAATTTTAACTTATTTTTTGATTCATTATTATTGATTTTCATGAAAGTTTAAAATCTTGAACATTTAGACTCAATTTTAACTTAACTTACAAGTTAAGAATTTATATCATTTGTTAGAAAATTTGAAGAGGAAAAAAATATTCTATTTCTTAAATTAATATGTGATCAGGAATTTATATAATTAATATTAACAGTAAATTTAAGAATAAAACTCAAGATTTCGTTAAAATCACTATTCTTTTGTATTTTTATTGTAAATAATCATTTAATTAGATGTCTTAGTAATAATTTCTATGCAACTTTTGTTGTTTAAATAATTATTTATATTCATATACTGAATATAATACATTCTGATTTTTACATGTCTTTCAATTAAAATATCAATATATTTATTAATTATTTATATGTAACTAAATAATCAAACTTAAGTATTTGATATATGTAGAAAATGCCTATGCTTCACAAAAAGGATGTGACGAAATAAATAAAGAAGTGTTTTGGAGAGGAATAAGGTGATACGATGAATGAGGATGCAGTGATAGGTGGAAATTCGAATGGACATGTTGGTAATGAGAGTAGAGACAATGAAAGAGTACATGGAGGGTATGGTTTTAGTATCTCGCAGTATCACATGATTTTGCTGTGGTTAATAATTATTTTAGAAATAAGAAATAACATTATATAACTTATAAACGTAGCAGTAATAGATCATTGATTGAATTTAGAATCTTTTTTTAAACAAATATGCGTATTCCAAAGAATAAAATGAAAATAAAAAAGTAAAAATCAATAAAATCAGTTATAACGTATTTTTAAGACTTTTACATGTTTTTTACTGTATGTAATGTTTTTTTAAATAATGGATGAGGAGATGAAAAGTAGAGTAGTAGAAGTAGCTTGGAAAAGTGACAGAAATATGGTCTTAAAATTGATATTCGAAGAAAAAGTGCTAAATGTAATAAGTGCCTATGTACCACAAGTGCGATGTGATGAATTAGATAAGGAAGTGTTTTGAAGAGAGATGGATTAGGTGATGCAAGGGGTACCTGGCAATAAGGATGCGGTGATAGTCGGAGATATGAATGGACATATAGGTAATGAGAGGAAAGGATATGAAAGAGTACATGGAGGGTATGGTTTTAGTGGGAAGAATGAGGCTGGAGAAAGAATACTGGATTTCGCAGTATCGTATGATCTCGCTGTGGTTAATACTTATTTTATAAAGAGGGAAGAACATTATATAACATATAAGAGTGGGAGGAATAGATTACAGATCGATTATTTAATGTGGAAGAGAGAGAGTGTAAAGTGAGTAAAAGATTGTAAAGTTATACTAGACGAGAGTGTAACTACACAACATAGACTTATGATAATGGAGTTGTGGTGTACCGGAAAAAGAATAAACAAAAATAGAAGAAACACAAGGGAAAAATCGAAGATCCGGTGGTGAATATTGAAAGGGGACGTTCAAAAAATCATAGAAAGTAAGAAAAAGCAATTCAAAGTATGACAGAAGAGCAAAAGGATTGAAGACTGGATGGAATATAAACACTTGTGCAAAGAAGCCAAGTGTGCAGTAAATAAGGCAAAGTTTAAGAGATATGATGAGTTGTATGTTAGTCTAGGAACAAAGGAAGGCGAGAAAGAAATCTAAAGTCTTGCAAAGATAAGAGAGAAAAGGTCTAAAGATTATCATTATATAAGGTGTAAATAAAAGAATTGATGATAAGGTACTCGCGAGTGATGATGATGTAAAAAAAAGATGGAAAGAGTATTTTGAAAAATGATTGGATGAGGAGTACCCAAAAGAGACATTAGAGGATATTTCGTGGAATGAGGGACTGGTAGATTTAATTAGTGAAAAGGAGGCATGGGAGGCTTTGGTATCAATGAAAAAGAATAAAGCAGCAGGACCAGGTGAAGTGCCAGTAGAAGTATGGAAAATATTATGCGGTATTGACCTAAAGTGGTTGAAGGAACTTTTAAAGAAAGTCTTATTAAAAGGATAAATACCAAATGAATGGAGGAAAAGTATTATGGTATCGATATTTAAAGGTAAAGGAGACTTACAGGAGTGTGGAAATTATAGAGGCATAAAGCTTATGAGTCATAGTATGAAAATTTGGGAAAAGATAATAGATAAGAGAATAAGAAATGAGACATCGGTATCTAAAAACCAGTTTGGATATATACCTAGTAAATCAACAAAAGAGTTATCATTTTGTATGAGACAACAAATAGAAAAGTGCAGGAAGAAGACGAAAAAGCTGTATGGTATTTATAGATTTGGAGAAAGCGCATGATAGAGTACCGAGAGAAATTTTAGAGTGGGCATTAATGAGAATAGGATTCCTGAAGTGGTACATTAGTATAATAGAGGTTATGTATGGCACTTATACTAGGGTAAAAAGTGTGGCAGGAGTATCAAAAGGTTTTCGGGTAACAGTAGGAGTGCACCAAGGTTCTTCTTTAAGCCCTTACTTATTCTCTATAATAATGGATGAAATTACTAGAGAAATACAAAGAGAGGTGTATATTGTTTGCTGACGATATAGTGTTAATAGGGGAAAATAGGGAGGAAATTAATCAAAGGCTAGAGGTGTGGAGATCAGCTCTTGAAGAAAAGGGTTTAAAAATAAGTAGAAGTAAGACAGAGTATATAGAGTACTAGTTTGACAAAGGAGAACACTAGGTAGGTGAAATGAGGAGGTCAGTGACAATAGGTGATGACGTGATTAGAGAGGTGGAGAGTTTTAAGTATTTAGGGTCAGTTGTGCAAAAGAATGGTGGTATTGACGAGGGTATAAGACGCACAATAAGTGTGGGTTGTTGAAGTAGAGAGAAGCGTCTAGCGTCTTATGCGATAAAAGAATTCCAATGAGGTTGAAAGATAAATTCTACAAGACTGTAATAAGGCCAGCTATGATGTATGGTTCAGAATGTTGGGCAGTTGATAAGAAAGTAGAGCAGAGAATGAGTGTAGCAGATATGAGAATGCTTAAATGGATGAGTGGATTGACTAGAAAAGATAGAATAAGGTATGAGCATATAAAAGGGAGTATAAGTATAGCGTCAATCGTAGATAAGATGAGAGAAAATAGACCTAGATGGTTTGGTTATGTTATGATGAGAGATGAATTGGAAACTGTAAGAACAGTCATAGAAATGAATCTTGAAGGAAGAAGAGGTAGAGGAAGATCAAAAAAGACATGGAGGAGTGTAATTGAATGCTGTAATTGAAATACGGCTGATGTGAACTTAGATGATGTGAGAGATCGTGTCAAGTGGAAGTTTAGGATAAGGGTGGCCGACCCAAGTAGTTTGAATTAAGGCGAGAAAAAAGAAGAAGATTCAAAGGATTCCTTTCTATTGATATCACTTTCATATTTTAGTTCCTTTATGTTAAATTCTCTAATCTTATCATTCATATCATTATTGTCGCTATAATATTCTATATAGGTTGTTATTATCATTTGTATATTTCAGTATAAGATTCAGTATTATAAATACGGCCTAAAGTAAATAAAATGAGGAATTAAAAAAATGGATATAAAATTGATATAAAAAAACCCAGTACAGGGGGGTCGCGGCACAGTGGTGACGTAGCATAGTTGGATCAAGTATAATGATATCTGACAGTGATTAAAATCACTATAAAAAAAAAACGCTTCCATGCAAATCTTTAGATATTGTTTAATTTTAAAAAATTGGTGTATTATTCCAAAAGCTACATGCTACATGTTCTGCTAGTTCCTTATTAATATCTTGATTAAGATAAAGTACGTCGAATGAAAAAGGGATTATTAAAAAATATTATTTTTCATAAAAATTTTGTTGAAATATACACTTTTCAATAAGTTATAGCATTATAAAGTTAAAAATATAAAAAATAAAATCGAAAATTTTCACACGAAAATAGCATTTGGTAGCAGACACAAAAAAAACATATCATAGTAAAACCAATACCTTCTTAGCTTCGCATCGAAGCTAAAATTGAAAAAAATGTCAGAAATTAGCAGGTTATGAATTTGTAATTTTTTTGGAGATTTCATCCATTTAAGAGGAACGAGGAAATTTTTTTTTAATTTTCGAGGGTAATATCTTCGACTAGATACGATTTGTGATCTTTTGACGTATCATTGAAAAGAAAAGGTTAAATAGTTGCGAATAAGAATAGCTATTGGTCGAAACGTAGCAACAATTACTATCTTTATGTATTGAAAAACATCCTTAGAATTAAAATTTCTTTTTTAGCTTATTTAAGGTATTGGTTTTACTAAGATGTTTTTTTTTTTTTTGTGTCTGTTACCACTTTTTCTCAGCTCTCACCGAACCGATTTCTTTCAATGATACGTCAAAAGATCACAAATCGTATCTAATCGAAGACATTACCCTCAAAAATTGAAAAAAATTCCCTCGTTCCCCGTAAATGGGGGAAACCTCCGAAAAAATTACAAACTTAAAAATGGCTAATTTTTTCAATTTTTTCAAATTTTTTTTTTTAAACTGCCGTAACTTTTTTAAAAATAAACATATCAATATAATTCTTTTTTATATAGATGCATAATATTATTACCTTTCATTTGGTATATTTTTTTCATAAATTTAACCCTTAACCTGCCCACAAGGGGGGATTTAAAATGACAACTTTTTTACAAAAAATTAATTTTTTCAACTTAACTTTTGAAAGTGTTCCAGAAGGTCTGACACTTTTATATATATCTTAAATTAAAGCTAATGTAATATACTTTATAATGGAAAAAAAAATTTTGGACTTTATTTTATCTTCATGGTGAAAACAGACATTAAACTTAATAAAAAAAATACGATTTTTGTAAAAAAATTCCTTTTTATATTTTTAACTTTATAATGCTATAACTTTTTGAAAGATGTATGGATCAATATAATTCTTTTTTTTGTAGATGAATGATGTCTTTACCTATCATTTGATATATTTTTTTTATAAATCTGACTTTTTACCTGCCTACGGGGGGGGATTCAAAATGACAACTTTTTAACAAAAAATTGACTTTTTCATCTTAAATTTTGAAAGTGTTCCGGAAAGTCTGACACTTTTCTATATATATTAAATTAAAGCTAATGTAATCTACTTTATTATGTAAAAAAAAAAATTCGTACTTTATTTTATCATCACGGTAAAAGTGGCTACCAAATGCTATTTTTGTGTGAAAATTTTCGATTTTGTATTTTACATTTTTAACTTTATTATGCTATAACTTTTTGAAAAATGTATGGATCATTACAATTTTTTTATGAGAAGTAGTATTTATATAGATCTTTCATTCGACATACTGTTTTTTTAAATCGGACCATTTCCCTAAATACAGGGGGGATTCAAAACATAAAAATGCATATAGAAAGTAGAACTTTTTCAACGTAACTTTTGAAAGTGTTCCGGAAGGTCTGACACTTTTATATATATCTTAAATTAAAGCTAATGTAATATACTTTATTATGGTAAAAAAAAATTTCGGACTTTATTTTATCTTCATGGTGAAAACAGACATTAAACTTAATAAAAAAAATACGATTTTTGTAAAAAAATTCTTTTTTATATTTTTAACTTTATAATGCTATAACTTCTCGAAAGATGTATGGATCAATATAATTCTTTTTTTTGTAGATGCATGATGTCTTTACCTATCATTTGGTATATTTTTTTTATAAATCTGACTTTTTACCTGCCTACAGGGGGGGATTCAAAATGACAACTTTTTCACAAAAAATTGACTTTTTCAACTTAAATTTTGAAAGTGTTCCGGAAAGTCTGACACTTTTATATATATCTTAAATTAAAGCTAATGTAATATACTTTATCATGGAAAAAAAAAATTTCGGACTTTATTTTATCTTCAAGGTGAAAATGGCTACCAAATGCTATTATTGTGTGAAAATTTTCGATTTTGTATTTTACATTTTTAACTTTATTATGCTATAACTTATTGAAAAGTGTATTGATCAATATAATTTTTTTATGGGAAATACTATTTTTTAATAATCCCTTTTTCATTCGACATACTTTATCTTAATCAGGATATTAATAAGGAACTAGCAGTTTATGAAGCTTTTGGAATAATCCACCAATTTTTTAAAATTAAACACTATCTAAAGATTTGCATCGAAGCGTTTTTTTTTTGATAGTGATTTTAATCACTGTCAGATATTATTATACTTGATCCAACTATGCTACGTCACCACTGTGCCGCGACCCCCCTGTGCTGGGTTTTTTTTTTGAGTATATTTCATATACTCAAATATGTCTTTTTTTTATGCGTTGACTATTATCTATTTTTATAATATTATTTTTGCTGGTGAGAACCTGAGAGGTCATTATATCGTAAAACAAAATATTTTTTGGATGTAAACTTTCGTATGAATTATTGACTTAAACTTTTTCGTTATTTTATTCTTGAGATTCTCATTTATTTTTAATGAATTAGTAGCAGTATATTTCTTTTCACTCATTGGAAAATAGCAACTTAAAATATTATCATTATTAATGTAAAATGTTAGTTGTTCTTTAATTGCCAGGTGAATAATCTTATAGCCTTTTAACAATTTTTGAGCATCATTTTTTTTATCATTATTTTGTATAATCATATTTAGGGAGTCAGAAACATTATTTAAGTACATATTTACTGTGATCAAAGAAAAAGGAAAGCCTTTGATATTATACTGTATTAAGTCTTTCAAAAATATCATAGCTACTATACTGTGTGTTTGCAGTGCATTACCATAATTCATAAGATTTTCGATTGTGATATTATCTTTATTTTTTTCAATTTCTAACAAAAATCTTTCATTGTGGTTAAAAAAATGTAGAAAATAACTAGTATGCGAGCATATTAAATGTTTTACTTCAATACTTAAGCTTAATTTTATGGACATCATTAACATAAAAAGTAAAAAGTATATCATTTTGTCACTTACTTTTGTAAAATTGATTCTCTATGATTTCAATCTCAAAAATTTGCTACACTAGTTGTAAAAATTATGTTGAAAGTTATTTTTATATAATTTGATGCCATATTTGTTTAATTAATCATTAAATAGAATTTATTTCATCTATGTATACGTGTTCACCATACAGTATATTTACTTAAATGTTTAGCTAATGTAGTTATTAGATCTATAAACTCATTTAAGTAATTACACTGTAGTCTACTAAAAAAATATAATTTATTTTAGAGCTTTGCGGCCGTTTACACATAGAAGACCATTTGTCAGGTAAATTTTTAGCTTTATTGTGAAACTGAGAAGAAATTTATTTTGTGATTACGTATGTTCTTTTTGTATTGGTACAACAATACTCAACATATTTAAAATACTTTTTTTGAAAACTTTTTGTACAAATGCTTTGCCTAATATTATGTTTGTGTATGTATTGTCGTGATTTAACTGAAAATGTTTAATGAATTCTCATTCTTTTGAATTTCCTCTATTCTCATAGTTATAAATTTGAAGTTGATACATGCTCTAAGTGAGTAATATATATAAAAATAATGATGCTGAGCTGCATTTCTAATAAATCTGTAATTCTGAAACATTAATTGATGGTATTATTTTTATTTACTGTGCAATATTTTCTATTTTCTCTTTGAAAATATATTATTTGTTTTTATTAATTAATTAATAAATAGTCGTATTATAGTATCAATATTAGATATATATTATTATAAAAACGAACACTTAACAAAAAAAAAACAACTAATAATAATAATTCAAAACTTTTTTAGATATCAATATTTGTTTTGTTAATAATATTCTACACCGATAAATTAAACGACATAAATTATTTGATGATATGTTATTTGATTTAAAATAATTTTAGCTTCGATGCGAAGCTGAGAAGGTATTGGTTTTACTAAGATGTGTTTTTTTTTTTTTGTGTCTGTTACCACTTTTTCTCAGCTCTCACCGAACCGATTTCTTTCAATGATACGTCAAAAGATCACAAATCGTATCTAGTCGAAGACATTACCCTTAAAAATTGAAAAAAATTCCCTCGTTCCCGGTAAAAGGGGGAAACCTCCAAAAAAATTACAAACTTAAAAATGGCTAATTTTTTCAAATTTTTTTTTTAAACTGCCGTAACTTTTTTAAAAATAAACATATCAATATAAATCTTTTTTATATAGATGCATAATATCATTACCTTTCATTTGGTATATTTTTTTTCATAAATTTAACCCTTAACCTGCCCACAAGGGGGAATTTAAAATGACAACTTTTTCACAAAAAATTAATTTTTTTAACTTAAATTTTGAAAGTGTTCCGGAAGGTCTGACACTTTTATATATATCTTAAATTAAAGCTAATGTAATATACTTTATCATGGTAAAAAAAAATTTCGGACTTTATTTTATCTTCATGGTGAAAACAGACATTAAACTTAATAAAAAAAATACGATTTTTGTAAAAAAATTCTTTTTTATATTTTTAACTTTATAATGCTATAACTTCTCGAAAGATGTATGGATCAATATAATTCTTTTTTTTGTAGATGCATGATGTCTTTACCTATCATTTGGTATATTTTTTTTATAAATCTGACTTTTTACCTGCCTACAGGGGGGGATTCAAAATGACAACTTTTTCACAAAAAATTGACTTTTTCAACTTAAATTTTGAAAGTGTTCCGGAAAGTCTGACACTTTTATATATATCTTAAATTAAAGCTAATGTAATATACTTTATCATGGAAAAAAAAAATTTCGGACTTTATTTTATCTTCAAGGTGAAAATGGCTACCAAATGCTATTATTGTGTGAAAATTCTCAATTTTATTTTTTACATTTTTAACATTATAATGCTATAACTTATTGAAAAGTGTATTGATCAATATAATTTTTTTATGGGAAATACTATTTTCTAATAATCTCTTTTTTATTCTACATACTTTGTCTTAATCAGGATATTAATAAGGAACTAGCAGTTTATGAAGCTTTTGGAATAATCCACCAATTTTTTAAAATTAAACACTATCTAAAGATTTGCATCGAAGCGTTTTTTTTTGATAGTGATTTTAATCACTGTCAGATATCATTATACTTGATCCAACTATGCCACGTCACCACTGTGCCGCGACCCCCCTGTGCTGGGTTTTTTTTATATCTATAATGAATAAAATGTCGTTCAGAGTTATAATTAATTTATATCAATTTTACGTGAAGTATTACTATGAAATGATTATGTTATGAATGTTTATGCTAATACCTTTTAGTCTGTAATAAATAATATAATGTAATTTAATTTATGATTACTGTATATACATATGATGATAATGTGTATACATTACAAACTTGGCATTAATACCATGATAAGAAATTAGATAAGGCAATTATTACTTATCACTCTCATTAAAAGTATAAGTCATTTTCATGGAAAAAGTTACGCACCTCCAAATTATAGTAATCATGAAAAGATAGCGTTTTTTTCTGTCCTTTTCTCAATACGTATTTCAATATTTAATACCGTAAAATAATACATGAAAATTCAAATTTTCACAAACTTCAAAACGCTACAGAATATTTACTACTGAATATTAATAAGATATTTTTTTACTAAAATTTTTCTTAAATTCTACTCTACAAAATAGCTATCTTAGATTTTTTTTTTACATTTTATTTAAAATTTAAAAATAATTAATATTTTTAATAAAATGTAAAAAAAAAAATTATTGAGATATAGCTATAGATCTAACGTATAACTATTATTTAAAAAAAAATCAACTAAAAATATTAACTTGATCAAAAGTTGTCAGTGAATGGTGGGCCACCCTGTATAAGCAGGGCTCGCAAGTTTTAGCAAATGCATATTTTGCTAATTTTTGCTTGTTTACAGTTTTTGGTGCTATTTTCCTAATTTTTAGGTTTAAGCGCTATTTTTAGCTAGATTATATGTATATATATATATATATATATATGTTACAGTAAATGATGTTAAATTTATATTGACATTATTAACTAGTAAATAACAATAATTACCAAACAAACTAGTGATTATCGTGGTCTATTAATTTTTTGGTTTGATTATCGATAATTTCTACACACGATGGAAAATGTTATATAATGTTATCTTAATGGTATTAAATACTAGATAATATAAGCTTAGTGGGGCTTACTAGTGTAGGGCTTTATTGTAAATATAATAACTATTATAGATAATATTTTGTCAGTCTTTCACGGTACGCATCGGATCGACATCGCCATAATATCGTCATATTATTTTTGTATGTTAATTTATTAGTAGTTATTGCTAATGTTGATAACGGCTTTTATAAATTATGTATGTAAAATAAGATACAAAATTGAAATTTATAGGTATTAATGTATTTATATTTGAATTAGGTACCGAAAATGGTTTTCTTAAACACAAGTATACGAGATCTCAACTTGTGCCATGCAAAGAAATTTTACTTGATCCCAAAACCCTGCTTGAATCATCTAAAGAAAAAGAGATTACAGTTCGAGAAGCAGCAGGATGTAGTAGTCTTATGGGTACACAAGGCTATCAAAGATGTCACTGTAAGATGAAGTGTAAAACAAATAAATGCACCTGTCAAGTAGTTGGGAAATTATGCAATTCGAAATGTCACAGTTCATTATCATGTGAAAATAAATAATAATATAAAAATGTAAATATAAATAACATGATTAACTAATATTGTTTGGAATTATCGTAAATCCTAAGTAATTAACGTTATAAAGCTTGTAAAGTATTCATTATTATCTATTAACGTTAATTGCTAGTTAATAACGTCAATATAAATTTAACATCTTTTACTGTAACATATATATATATATATATATATATATATATATATATATATCCAAAATAACCAAGATTGTATTGAAAAAAAAACTATACTAACACATAAATATGAATGTTGGGTTGGGTTAAAATTTACAAGTATTTTGATTATCAAATGTGATATATTCGATTGTTGTTGTCGATAATACAATTCATATCATTTACAATAATTTGGTCATTTCCTGTCAAACGTACTACTATTATAGTCATCATCCTATTTAAATAGGTCTTGGTGTTATCTTCATATTACCTACATATACAATGTTTTTATTTTAGACTACAATTTTTAGTGTACCACAATCATCATTTCTATGTGTTGTATCTGCGTTATTTGAAAAGTGGTGTGTTAATTGTTTTAAAAATGCCAGAAGTAAAACAATGTTTATCGAGTCGGCTACAATCTTATATTAATGAATTTGATCCTAATATATTTTCAATCGATGCAAGTGTATTGTTTTGTAAAATTTGTGAAATTTAAGTTAATTCCGACAAAAAGTTCAATGTATCACAACACACATTATTATTCAGTGTAATTCTTTAATTAAATAGTATAAATTCATTTAAAATAAATTCATTAAAACATTAATAATATACTAGTATATATATACTATACTATATTCAACTATAACATATAAGCTGTTTTAAATAGTTGTGTTTGAAAAAAATTATTATTAAAAAAAGTTTGTATTGAAATTGTAATTTGCATATTTTTATGTTTTTAGTGCTATTTATAGTCCATATTGTGGTGTTTTAAAGTGCATATTAAAGTGCTAAAAATCTATTTTTAGTGCTATAATATCCGATCTCTGTATATAAGCAAGACGCATAAAAAGACAGCCAACAACAACACGGGGTCGTGGCAGATAATTGTTTCAGATTCGAATTCGACAGAAGCGAACTGAACTCTGTAAGGCCTTCAGTGATTTTTATAGTGTGTGATAGTACCTCTAATCTAGGGATATTGTTGTCACCGCTTCTAGTTTATTGTCTTAAATTATACATTACAAGATTATTATATTAAGATTGCACAATTAATAATGAATAAATTGACATATATGTAAATAATAAGAAATTGTGTTGAACAGTGTACATGTTATGACAGATAAGTTATTTGTTTGTTTTACAAGTAATATAAAATACAGATTATAAATTTTTCATTGATAAATGTAAGGCGCGTAATGCATTATGCATTACACGTACATAATCGTAATGATTTACGTAATTTAATGATAGAAAAAGTTATATTTGGCTATCGATAATAACATGGGTTTATGAAATGTTATTCGATATAGTTGTCTTAATAAATGCAAAAGGCGAAATAGTAGTAGAGTTCAGCAGAGATAATGGAATGGTTATAACAAACACCATATTTCAAAACCCCAAGAAAAGAATATATATATGAAAAATGCCAGGCGATATTACCCGCTACCAAATAGATTATATACTAGTGAAAAATCGCTTTTTGAACCAATTGAAATTCTGTAAAACATACCCAACTACTGATTATGACAGTGATCACAATCTAGTAATGGTGAAATGCAAACTCAGGTATAAAAACCACAAAGACCAAAAGTACATCAAGTCAAATATTGTGAGCAGTGGTTGTAGAACAATATAGACACCACATTGATCGCTAATACCAAAAAGGAAACGTAGATGATCCTTTGAATAAAATATGGAACAACACAAAATCAGCTATAAAAAAAGCGGCGTATACGAGGTGTGTTCAAAAAGTAAGGTGACTTGATATTTTTATGAAAAACTATTTATTTATTCATCAATGTTTATGTTGTCCCCTTCAAAGTAATCCCCCTCAGATGTAATACACTTGTGCTAACGCTTTTTCCAATCTTCGAAACACTTCTGATAAGCACTTTTTGGTATAGCCTTGAGCTCTTTCAGCGATGCAGTTTTTATCTCCCCAATCGTTGCAAATCTTCGTCCTTTCATAGGGTTTTTCAGTTTTGGGAACAGAAAAAAGTCGCATGGGGCTAAATCCGGTGAATATGGTGGCTGAGGCATGATTGTGGTGTTGTTTTTGGCCAAAAAATCTCTCACAAGCAACGATGAGTGAGCAGGTGCATTATCATGATGCAAAAGCCATGAATTGTTTTTCCATAATTCCGGACGTTTTCTTCGTATTGCTTCTCGCAAATGACGCATAACTTCAAGATAATACTCCTTATTGACCGTACGACCTTGTGGTAAGAACTCTTGATGCACTACGCCACGACAATCGAAGAAAACGGTGAGCAAAACCTTGACATTTGATCGAACTTGGTGTGCTTTTTTCGGTCTTGGCTCTCCTGGGCTTTTCCATTGGGACGATTGAACTTTGGTTTCGATATCATAACCATATTCCCATGATTCGTCACCAGTTATGACCCTTTTGAGCAAATCAGGATCATCATTGACGTCATTCAACAGCTTCAGAGCGATGCTCATGCGACGATTCTTCTGGTCAAAATTAAGCAGTTTCGGAACAATCTTCGCTGACACACGTCTTATGCCCAAAATATCCGAAAAAACTTCATGGCACGAGCCAACCGATATGCCAACATCCTCAGCAACTTCTCTGATAGTGATTCGTCGATTTTCCAAAACAATTTTCTTCACTGCTTCAACATTTTCATCTGTTGTTGACGTGCTGGGACGTCCAGAGCGAGGTTCGTCATTGGCATCTTCTCGGCCATCTTGGAAAAGCTTGTACCACTTATAAATGTTATTTTTACTCAGAGCGGACTCACCGTATGTTACTGTCAACATTTCAAGTCTATTAGAACACTTAATTCCATTTTTGACACAAAATTTGATGCAAATTCTTTGATCCATTTTTTTTTTGATAGCAGAAAATCGCCGAGCACACCAAAATACGTCTAATCTTTGTATCTGTCAAAAACAAACTAAATATGCTATATACTTGAAACTGTGTACAGATGTTCGGTACGAGTGTACCAACATGACATAAAAAAAAATCTAAGATCGAACGGAAGTAGCCCGCGAAATTTGAAAAGTCACCTTACTTTTTGATCACACCTCGTACTATGTTGATTAATATAACGATGGAAAGGGTGTACTTTATTAGGGAGAAAAATTGGAAGAAATTACAACAAATCCAGTAGAAATGAGGCTACTAATTTTAAGATCAGAATTTGAGCTAGCGCTTTATGACTTGAAACAAAATAAAGCACCTAGAACTAATAATATAACTGCATAATTATGTGTTAGTACGAAGATAAAAGACGCTTTATACAAACTAATTTGGGATATATTTATGAAAAAGGAGATGTTCTGGATGATTACTGTAAAAGTATAATTGTAACTATACCAAAGAAAAGTGGAGCTAATTCTTGTGGACAGTTTAGAACACTGAGTCTAAAAAAATAATATTTGAAGAATAAAAGGAAAAATGGAGCAGTACTTAAAAAATGACCAATATGGGTTTAGAAGACAAAAAGGTACACGAGAAGCAATTTTAGGACTGCGAATGCTAATTAAAAAAAAAGATCGATAGAAATAAGGTTATATACTTGACCTTCATAGACCCGGAAAAGGCCTTCGATAAAATAAAGTTCAAACAAAATGCTGCTCACACTACGAGAAATAAATGTTGAATAAGAAGACCTAAGAATCACTACAGCCTTTACAAGAATCAGACAGCTTGCATTAAAAAAGGAGAATAACATCTACGGTATTGATCAAGACGCTGGAAAATAGTTGGACATGCCCTGGACACCCAGAAGAGTTGCATAATATAGTATTAGAGCGTATGATAGAAGAAAAAACAACTGTAGGACGACCACAAAACTTTTAAATAGGACATGTTAAAGGTGATGCAAGAGTCAAAACATTTAAGTTTCTTGAGGAAAAGGCAAGTAACCGATTAAAATGGAGAATTGGTTAATAAAAAAAATTAAAAAAATATTTGTCTTGTGAACAATATTTGACACCCGCACAGTACTCCCGTTAATGTTATCACCAATTTTTGAAGTGTTTATTATGTAGAAATATATATTGTATGAAAAGAAATATTTTTATATATAAAAATTAATAAAAAAAATCTAAAATATGTGTTAACAAAAGTTATGACAAAAAAAAGTCGTTTTATGGTTCCTTTATGTATTCATGAACACTTTTTGTGCACCACCCATTATATATTTCTAAATACATCACTGTATATTAAATATAATTTTAGTGTGAATATTTATAGAAAAACTCAGTATTTGAGAGATTAAAAATACCATTTACAGTATTATAAATAAACTTTTAATATATAAATATAATAATTACGTCAACAATTAAGTAAATATGTTGAATGATGAACAAGTACATGTGAATAATAATTAATTCTTTTCTTCCAATGAATAATGTAACAAATATAGTACAAAAAATTCATAAAAATAACGCACAAAATATTTTTTAAAACTAGTGTATACAATTTTTTCAAATTAAAATCTTCAAGAAATCAACCTAACATAAATAAATTGCACGATGAAATACTTTTTACTTTTCATGTTAATGATAACCTTAAAAGTAAGTATATGTCATTTAGCACATTACTTAAATATACAAGACAAAAAGGTACACGAGAAGCAATTCTAAGACTGTGAGTGTTAATTTAAAAAAAAAGATCGATAGAAATAAAGTTATATACTTGACCTTCTAAGAACCGGAAAAGACTTTCGATAAAGTAAATTGAAACAAAATACTGCTCACACTACGAGAAATAAATGTTGAATAACAAGACCTAAGAATCACCATAGTCTTTACAGGAATCAGACAGCTTGCATTAAAAAAGGAGAATCACAACTAACGCTCAAATAAAAAAAAAAGTCCGACAAGGGAGTACGTTATCACCATCACTTTTTAACTATTACATCGAAAAAGTTATTGATATAGTGACAGCAAAGCTAACAAGACTAAATTGTTGGAGAAATAGTTTCAATGATAGGATTTGACGATGACATTATGGTAATAGCAGAGATTGAAGGTGACATAAAGAGTACAGTTGAAGAAATGGATGAAATGCTCAAATCATCAGAAATAAAATTAAATAGTGCAAAAACGAAGATCTTAGCTGCGCCAGAGACCCGAAAGTAATAGCTGATGTATATATAGATAGTCCAAAACTAGAGCAAGTAGAGGAAATGGTAAACCTAGGGAGCAAATTCACATCTGGTGATAATAGCATTCGCGAGCTCAAACAACGCATAACATTAAGCAAAAACAGCCTTTTGTAAATCACATAAATTGCTCTCTTCAAAAAAGCTACACCTTAATATGAAGAAGAGACTTATAAAAACATATGAATGTAGTGTTGCAACATATGGTTGTGAATCTTGGGTAGTAAATGATACCGAAAAGAAAAAACTAAAAGCCTTATAAATGTGATGTTGGAAGCGTATGGAAAGGATAATTTTGATAAAACAGAAAACAAATGAAGAAGTACTTAGAACTGTGAGAGAAAAATGCCCACTTTTAAATGGTATTAGAGCAAAACGCTGGAAAATAGTTGGATATGCCCTGGACACCCAGAAGAGTTGCATAATATAATATTAGAGCATATGATAGAAGAAAAAACAACTGCAGGACGTCTACAAAATTCTTAAATAGGACATGTTAAATGTGATGCAAGAATCAAAACATTTAAGTTCCTTGATGAAAAGTCAAGTAACCGATTAAAATGGAGAATTGGTTAATAAAAAAAATTAAAAAAATCTTTGTCTTGTGAACAATATTTGACACCCGCACACACAGTACACCCGTTAATGTTATCATCAATTTCTGAAGTGATTATTATATAGAGTTATATATTGTATGAAAATAAATATTTTTATTAATAAAAATGGATGCAAAACAAATAACATATTTTTTTTTTTTCATAAAAAAAATGTTAACAAAAGTTATGAGCAAAAAAAAAAAAATATGGTACCTATTTCAAGAAAATTTTTTGTATCCCACCCATTAAAAATTTCTAAATACGTCACTGTATATTTTATAAAATTTTAATATATAGAAATATATATATTAATATATAGAAAAACTTAGTATATGAGAGATCTAAAAACACCGTTTTCAATATTGTAAATTAACTTTTAGTATATAGATACAATTATTACGTCAACAATTATGTAAATATGTTGAATGATGAACAAGTAAATGTAAATAATAATTAATTCTTTCCTTCCAATGAATAATTTAACAAATATAGTACAAAAAAATTCATAAAATTAACGCACAAAATACTTTTTAAAACTAGTGTATACATTTTTTTCAAATTAAAATCTTCAAGGAATCAACCTAACATAAATAAATTGCACGATGAAATACTTTTTACTTTTCATGTTAATGATAACCTTAAAAGTAAGTTTATGTCATTTAGCACATTACTTAAAGTGCTCGCATTCTCGTTATTTTCTAAATTTTTTTAATCATAATGAAAGATTTTTGTTACAATTCGAAAAAAATAAAGAACATTTAACAATAGAAAATCTTATGAACTATGGCAAAGCACTTCAAACACATAATAAAGTAATTATGATATTTTTGGAGGACTTGATATACAATAATTCTAAAAAGTTTCCTTATACTTTAATCACGGTAAATATGTACTTAAATAACATTTCTGGCTCATTAAATATGATTGCTAAAATTGATGATGATGAAAAAAATGATGCTCAAAAATTATTAGAAGGCTATAAGATTATACATTTTGCAGTTAAAGAAGAACTAACATATTGCATAAATGTACATTGCTTTAATGTGCCGTTTCATGAAAATAAGGTTATTTGCAATCCACCAATCAATGAAAATGAATATAATATTACTGATCTAATAAAAATAAACAATGATCTCATGGAAAAAATATTGACCCATTTTAAGTTAACATTAATACGGAATTCATACGAACGTTTTCATCCGAAAAATATTTTGTTTTACGATATAATGACCTTGCAGATTCTGACCGACAAGAACAATAGTATAAAAATAGATAATAGTCAACACATAGAATTAAATCTACTGCGATTCACACGACTTAACTTTAAATGCACTAATGGTACTCATTTAACTATACAAGATATATTTGAGTATATGAAATATGATTTTACTTCTAAGGATGTTTTAGCATACATAATTACGGTAATTGGGGCTACGTTTCGACCAATAGCCATTCTTCTTCGCAACTATTTAACCTTAATTCAAGTTGCATCCTTAGAATATTCAGATAGTGTAAAATTTTGGGTAAAAAAAACAATAATTAAAATGGGTCAACAAATAATGAAATATATAATAGATATTGTTTCTCTATCCATGTACGATAATAAACGGCCATTTATGCAAAGCATAATTTTAAATGGATTTATTAATACCTTAAATAATTATATTGCAAGTAATAAATTATCTGAAAGTGATATTAATCATAATTATAAATTAAATAAAATACTTTCGAATTTCTTCATTAACAGTAAACTGTACTTTACTAGTGATATAGTTCTAACTAACAAAAAAATTACTGAAAATAACGCTGATGCCATAATAACTGAATTAGAAAAAATCATGGAAAAAGTTGAAATATATATAACCGATTTGAAAAAATGGAATGATTATTTTGATTTTATTGTAAAAAGTTTTAATATTCGATCTTATAATGTTTCAAATTTTAAAAATTTTATTGGTTTTAGAATTTTAGGTAAGTAAAAATGTATTTTTATTTTAATACATTCTATTATTTAAATACATTTTTTCTGCAATGTATTTGTTAAATACTTTAAGATATGTTCTGTAGTCATCGGGTTATCATGTATAGTTAAATAAAGTAATCCAATAATATGACAAAAAAAAAAAAACGGTAGCACAGTGGGGTCGAGGCACAGTGTGGACGAGGCATAGATGGGACAAGTATAGATGATATCTGACAGTGATTAAAATCACTATCATAAGAAACGCTTCGATGCAAATCTGTAGATAGTGTTTCATATAGAGAAATTGGTGGTTTATTCCAAAAACAACATGAACTCTTATTTCTTTAATTATATCCTGATTAGCAGTTCTTTGATTTTAAAATATAATATATGAATAAATACTAATTATAGTTTTTAAATTTAGTATGAAATTGTGTGGCTAGCTATGATGTATGGTTCATAGTGTTGGGCGGTTGATAAGAAAGTAGAGCAGAGAATAAGTGTAGCAGAGATGAGAAATCTTAGTTGGATGAGTGGAGTGACTAGAAAAGATAGATTAAGGTATGAGCATATAAAAGGGAGTATAAGTATAGCGTCAATCGTAGATAAGATGAGAGAAAATAGACCTAGATGGTTTGGTTATGTTATGATTAGAGATGAATTGGAAANTTTAGTCATGGTATGAGGAAAGAAGAATCGAAAGCTGTAAGAACAGTTATAGAAATGAATGTTGAAGGAAGAAGAGATAGAGGAAGACCAAAAAAGAGATGGAGGGATGCTATTGAATGCGATTTGAGGACAGCTGATGTGAGCGTAGAAGATGTGGGAGATCGTGTCAAGTGGAATCTTAGGATAAGGGTGGCCGACCCCAAGTAGTTGGGATTAAGACATAGAAAAAGAAAAAGATTACCAGAAATTCCGGTAGCAATTGACATAATATGATTGTTGTTTGGGAATGTACAATTTAGCGTTTAGTTGGGTTTAAACAATATAGTGTCAAATCAATTACCTACTCTATTGCTTGTATATTAATATACACTACAGTTTAATGATACAATAAATAAATTAACTCACACATACACACATATGCATTTATAACATTGTGTCTAATGTATTACATGATAAAAAGCAACCGTAATATGAAAAAAATGGAATATAAATTTTTGTACTCACATTAAATGTAATGTAACTCGAAAAATGTTTGTTTAAATGAAAAAATATAAGATCATTTTTTTGTTTATAATTGTCTTTTAAACAACTTTTGTAAGAAACTTTTTTTGTAAGTTAAATATTTTTTGAGAAAATTAAATAAGCTCATATTTTTGAACTTTTGCGAGGCTGTAAAAAAAAAGTTCAATTTCAATCAATGAGGACTATTAGTATGTCAATATACATATTTTAATTCAAATATTAATAAAACAAAATTTGGTTGGGAATTTTTTAAGAAATTTTTCCTTTGTTGACTGGCCTAGATGTCAGTTTTAAACTTGTAATTGAGCTAAAAGTTATGGTAATANGGCCTAGATGTCAATTTTAAACTTGTAATTGAGCTAAAAGTTATGGTAATATATTCAATTTATTTTACTATAAACTTTCATAAATCTTTATCAAAAATTTTTCATCAACTTTAAAGAACCAAAAAATAGGTTAAAAATGAAAATTTGGACTGATTTTTTTTAACATATTAAAAATCAAATCGATAATAATTTGAAAACAATTTTTTTTTTCTTTTAATAATTTTATATATGTAATTAGTAATAATAAAAAAAATTAGAACTGATAGATAAAGTCTAATTACAGATTTGAAAACAACGCGAAAATTTGATTTAGAAAAGTATATTTTTGTTTCNGAAAATTTGATTTAGAAAAGTATATTTTTGCTTCTGATGAAAGTTTCTTGAAGTCCAGTGCATTCATTTATAGTAACAAACAGTTTTTATTGATAATTATTGTATCAAGCCCTTTAAATTTTTATACACGTAAAAGTAAAGCAAAATATAACTTCTTTATTATTTTTATAATTTCTCCGTTTAAATTACAATATTGAATATCAATTTCATACTAAATTTAATAATTATAATTAGTATATATTCAAATATTATATTTTAAAATCAAAGAACTACTAATCATGATATAATTAAAGAAATAAGAGTTGATGTTGCTTTTGGAATAATCCACCAATTGCCTAATTAAAAAAAAAAAAAAAAAATTGGTTGGGAATTTTTTCTGCTATTCTCCAAAATTACTCCTTCGTTGACTAGAATGAATCATTAAATAGAAAATTTTATGAGAATTAAAACAATGTTATTTTTAAGATTAATATGCAGTCAGGAAATTTTATAATTACTATTTACAGTATATTTATCAGAAATACTCATTATTTTTTTGCATTTTTATCGTAATAGAACACTTAAATAGAAACCATAATGTCATTTCTAAGTAATTTTTGGTATTTAAAAAGATTCTACAATTGAAATATCCAGAACTGAATTAATTTTAATAATTTACTTTAACTAAAAAAAGAAAAGTTATTATTTTGAATCCCTCTTGTGGGTAGGTAAAGGGTTAGATTTATAAAAAAAAAACGGTAGCACAGTGGGGTCGCGGCATATTGGAGACATTACATAGTTAGGTCCAGTATAGATTTAATCTGAAAGTGATTAAAATCACTATCATAAGAAACGCTTCGATGCAAATCTGTAGATAGTTTTTAATTTTAAAAATTGATGGATAATTGCAAAATCAACATCAACTTCTATTAAAATAAAATACAAAACCCATAATTTTAATACAAAAATAGCATATTTACAAAAGCAAATAGCAAAAGTTACCATTTTGAAACCCTTTCTGTGGGCTGTTAAAGGGTCAAATGTTCACAAAAATATATATAATGATAGGTAAATATCTAAGGTATTTATAAAAAAAAAAAGTTATATTGATTCGATCATTTCTAAAAAAGTTATGGCACTTTTAAGTAAAAAAAATTGAAAAAATATCGAAAATTAGCGATTTTTAAATTTGTAATTCTTTGGGAGATTTCCTCCGTTTGTGGGGAACGAGGGAATTTTTTTCAATTTTTGAGGGTAATATCTTCGACTAGATACGATTTGTGATCTTTTGACATATTGTTCATCAAAATCGGTCCAGCGAGAGCAAAAATTGAGCTTTCACAGACACAAAAAAATAAAAATAAAATAAATAAAAAAAAAAATAAAAAAAAAAAACATCATAGTAAAATTAATACCATCTCAGCTTCGCATCGAAGCTAAAAAAACCTAGCACAGTGGGATCGCGGCACAGAATGGACGTAGTAGCATAGTTGAGACTATTATAGATGATATTGATAGTAATTAAAACCACTATCATTAGAAACTCTTCAATGCTAATCTTTAGATAATGGTGAATTTTAAGAAATTATTCAAAAGCAAAATACTAACTCAAAAATAATTGTAAAAAAATCATTGCCATATGTTTGAAACACGGAGTATTTACGGAATATTTTAAACTAAATTTTTGAGAGTTATGTCTTCTACAAGATACGATTTGTAATCTTTTGAATTAATGATAATGATCATTATTTAATTATTTTTTTTATACTTATAATATTTTATAATTATAATTAAACCAATGAATTTTGTAGAATTAGAATATCAATTTCACAATTCATAATATTGAAATAAATTTGAAATTTTTTATTAAATATATTTTTTTTAAGGAATTATATATTTTTATTTCTAAAAGTTTGTTAGAATATTCTTTAACATTAATTTGTGAAAACAATTGATATGAAGTACACTATTTGTTCAACATAATGCTAATATTACGTATTTTATATCTTTATTACTTTCTATGGTTTAAATATAGTACATAAATATTTTATGAAACATTTCCAATTCTATATATTTTGGTGAAAGAATTTGTGGTGAGTAAACTATTTGATAGAATATTAACCGGAAAAATACAAATATGCCTAAGATTTCAACAATTAAAAAGGATAACATTTTGTCCTAATTGTTTAAAATTATTTTAATAATTTATATTAAATATAATTATAAAGAAAAATTGAAGCAGATGAAAATTTTAATTTAGAAATCACTATCATCTTGTTGAATACATCAAATATTTGTAATTATTGCACATCTACAATCGCCCTTTTATTTCTTTTAGATCGTATTTGTAATACTGAATTACATTCTGAAATATACAATATTAGTACGAATGATAAGAATAATATTGAAATAGGGTATTATAAAAATGTGGAAAATGTAGAAAATAATATTACACAAATTAATTTAAAGGATCTAAAAGATTATAATGATGAAAGTGATATCAATACAAATGAATCATTTAAACATCAATCAAATTATGAACCTCTTTATATGATTGATTATTGGCCATACAATGAGTAAGGTGAGATATTTAAAATTGTTATTATTATGAATACTGTACTTTATCAATACTTATTTATAATGCTATAATTTTTTTCCATTTTTTAAGCATTACAATGTGAATCTTTTAACACGATAATCATATTACTAATTTAAAAACTGTTATTATATTGAGAAATTTCTTTTGATATTTTATACTATAAAATACAATATGCTCAAGTTTTAAACATTTTAAGATGTATCAAAATAAATAATACTCGAAATATCTTTATTCTTTTCATTGACACTCACACTGAACTTTAAAGATGCACAAATTCGGTTAATGTTGATGGAACTGAATTTTTGTACAACTCTTACTAAATATGATGTAATAATTTCAGAAAAGTTATAAAAACAAATCGAATTTATATTATTTAACGTCCAATTTTTTAAAACGTAATTGTCCAATAAAATTACTATTACTAATATTAAATTCTAGTGATGGGAGATATCGAATATTTTATATTTGTCTACTATTTTGAATTCGTGTAATATTATTGAATATTAGGAACATTAAAAGTTACCTAATGTAATTGAGTAGCTATAAAAACTATTCGATGTTTTTTTTAATATTTGATATTTAATGATAAAAATAAAGTATTCAGTAGCATACAATCAAATGCAAATGTATTTAAAAAATTTAGTTTTTTGGAATTAAGAAAAAGAACTTTTTAGACATTTTCCCATCTTAATCTCTTTTTCTTCTACTCATAAATACTCATCTAATTATATTATTTGAACATCCAATTTTTTAAGTAGTGTGAAATATCGAAAATAATTATCAAAATATTCGATATGTATCCACTATTTGAATTAGTAGATTGTTATTAAATATTAAAAAAATTGTTCATTACCTCATCTATTTGAGTAGGTATAAAAACTGTTCATTGTTGTTTTTTAGCTTCGATGCATTGCTGAGAAGGTATTAATTTTACTATAATGTGTTTTTTTTTTTTTTTTTTTTTT
>NW_026099572.1:15068335-15080887 GCF_025091365.1 Daktulosphaira vitifoliae | reverse complement strand
ATGAAGGTATTAATTTTACTATGATGTGTTTTTTTTTTGTGACTATATACGCTCAATCTCAGCTCACGCTGAACTGATTTTGATGAACAATATGTCAAAAGATCACAAATCGTATCTAGTAGAAGACATTACCCTCAAAAATTCCCTCATTCCCTGTAAACGTGGGAAATACCCCAAAAAATTATAATTTTAAAAATCGATATTTTTCGATATTTTTTCAATTTTTTTTACTTAAAATTGTCATATCTTTTTTAAAAATGACCGAATCAATATAATTTTTTTTTTTATAGATACCTTAGATATTTACCTATAATTTTATATATTTTTGTGAATATTTGACTCTTTAATTTTAAAAAATTGGTAGATTATTCCAAATCTACATAATCTGTTATTTCCTTATTTATATCCTGATTAAGTATGTCAAATAAAAAATGGATATAAATATTATTTCTCATAAAGAAATTCTGTTGATCCATACACTTTTCAATATGTCATACCATTATAAAATTAAAAATGTAAAAAATAATGTCGAGTATTTTCATATAATAATAGCATTCGGTAACCATTTTCACCGTGAAGACATAGTAAAGTCCGAAATTTTTTTTTTTCCAACATAAAGAACATTGCATTAACTTTAATGATATATAAAATTGTTAGACTTTCCGGAACATTTTCAAAAGTCAAGTCGAAAAAGTTGTTATTTTAAATCCCCTCCTGTGGGTAGGTAAATGGTCAGATTTATAAAAAAATTATACCAAATGATAGGTAAAGACATCAAGCATCTATAAAAAAATGTTTATTGATTTGATAATTTTTGAAAAAATTATGGCAGTTTTAAGAAAAAAAAATTTTAAAAATTTCGAAAATTAGTCATTTTTAAATTTGTAATTTATTTGTAGGTTTCCCTCATTTACGGGGAACGAGTGAAAGTTTTTCAATTTTTGAGCGTAATGTCTTCGACTAGATACGATTTGTGATCTTTTGGCGTATCGTTGAAAGATATCGGTTCGGTGAGAGCTGAGAAAAAGTGGTAATTGTCACAAAAAAAAAGTAAAATTATACCTTCTTAGCTTCCCATCGAAGCTAAAATCTGCCCAGTAAGAACTGAGGAAAAATAGTAAAAGACACAAAAAAAAATAAAACAATAAATATATTATGGTAAAATTAATACCTTCTCAGCTACTCATTGAAGCTAAAATTTGATGAAATAAGTATTTTTAAGGATTCATATTTTTAATTATTCTGAAACTATCTTAGAATATTTTTATAAATTTTAAATTTTTTATTTAACATTAATTACGAAAATGATAGTTGATTTGATGTATGAAAAACAATATCTATTCGACATAATGATTATATATTGTATTTTTTATATCTATATTATAGGCATTTTTTTAATTCCTCATTTTATTTACTTTAGGTCGTATTTGTAATACTGAATCTTATTTTGAAATGTACAATGCTAGTACGAATTATAACAACAAAAATATATAAAATATTATGAAGATAAGGATGATATGAATGATAAGTTTAGAGAATTTAACTTAAAGGAACTAACATATGAAAATGATGAAAGTAATATCAATAGAAAGGAATCCTGTGATTCTTCATCTTTATCTTCACCTTAATCATAACTACTTGGGTTAGCCACCCTTATCTTAAACTTCCACTTAATATGACCTCCAATATCATCTACGCTCACATCAGGCGTCCTCATATCGCATTCAATTACATCTCTCCATCTCTTTTTTGATCTTCATCTACCTCTTCTTCCTTCAACATTTGTATATTTTAGTTTTTTTTTCTCATTGAATAAATGTATTAATTTTTTCATAGTATTACGTAATGCATATTACAACATAATACCTAAGAATTTCTTAAAAAAAATTGCATTGAATTATAACTTATGAGCATACTTTCACATTCAAAATATTACAGCAAAAAAAATTATTTATATTAGAAAATTAAGTTGCTAATGTTGCTTACCGATTTATTTTTTTATTTGGTAACAATTAAAAATCATAATTAAAACAACAGTGTGGTTAGCTAGATCTATGCACCTCTTTTTTAAAAATTATGTATTTTATTCGGTCTTCTTGTTAAGTTCAAATTTCTCCACTATTATTTAATGTTGTATCATTCATTTATGGTATATTAATAATTAATAATTTTTGTTAAAAGGAAAATTACAACACTTTACCCGCTGACAAATTATTCATTTAAAATACAAAATCTAGAAAAAAAGTGTTTTAAAACTAATCAATTTTACCCATTCACATAAAAAAATTTTTATTTCGAAAAATTATTAAAAAAATACTTTTATTGTATTGCTGTTATGTTTTAAATAAAAATGAATAATAATAGTAACAAAAGCGTGTCTATAAATAATTTGTTTATTATATTCTACATTATAATTATAATTTTTTTTTATCAAATTGGTATAATTTTTGTTAGTGATAGTTATTTTTATTAAAACATATTAATATATTAAATATTTAACGGAAAATAAACATTTTATTTTATTTTTGTAAAAATCGATTGAATGGCTGGTATAACACTTAAATTCTAAACACAAACTTAGATTATAAAGGGAAATAAGAAATAAATTTTCATAATTTTTATTGTAGTATATTACACATTAGTTAGAAAATTATTACTGTAAACATAAGATAATTTAATTAACGTGTAAATAAAAGATAAATATCTTATTAACGCGAATTATAAACTGAATTTTAGTTTTTAACTCATTTCTGTATATTATTAATCGTAATAAATTGTATTGAACAATAATAAGAGTAATTTATTTTTAAAACGTAATCTTTTACGGCTCCATTTAAATAGTAATTAAATTTTAACTACTATTTATCAAAATGTCTTCGGTGAAGCCAAAGTCATGACAAAATAATTTGACGCTTTCTATAATTATTCTTTTATTACCTATTTTTGTGAAATCAATAAATCTCATTTTTTTTATAAATTCACGTGATATAGAATCAATGAACTTATGAACTAGTGGATGTTTAATACTGCAATCCTTGTAATCGAAATGAAATCCATCAAAATCTTCATTAATAGAACTTAATTCGATTAATTTTTTGAATAATTTGTTAGAGGTATTCCAATCGAACTTTTGATTATATTCAACACTGGCTATGTGTGTACTAACTTCATTATACCATTCTTTTAAATTCTTCAGAAATTGAAGTAAAGAATTGGGGCAGTTAAAAAATTCTAATGCTTGAATCGCGCATGATATTAATGGATCGTAAAATATAATGGCATTTGAAAAATACTCTAGAATTTCAATCTGCATGGTTTCATTTTGATCGTCTAACCACCAGTCAATAGTGACCTCGTAACTTTGAATTAATGGATCAAAAATGGCATGATAAACAGCAGTCATAACAATTAAAGATTCTTTCAATTTTGTCTCCAAATTATTTTCAGTGACTAGTGCGTTATTTTCATTATTGGCTCTAGTCAGTTCTTTTATGTCGAATTTCGTAGATTCGTCGTCAATACAATCAAAAAAATTACCTTCAATTTTTTTCCAACCTTCACACTGTAAAATTTTATTTAGTTTGTTAATTTGTATTTCTTTTTTACGATTTTCAGTTAAAACAGCAAAGCAAAAATTTATATATATACACATTACAGAAAATTTTGATAGAAAAGCCTTCATGTTATTAAAATTAGTTTAGAAGTTTACAGTTAAGAAAATAAACCGATTATTCAAAAAGACAATTATACTGTACGTTTGATATTTTATCCTTTTTATTGCTTGCATAATCTAAATAAATCTAAAAATACATTAATGTCCCATAACTTTACAGAGTGAATATATTTAGTAGCTACTCAATTCCTCTTGAAATAATGATTTTTTTGACTTGTTTATTTCCATTTATCTGTACTAAAATATTTTTTATGTCTCCCATGTCTTATATGGTTGTCCACATTATTTTTTTTTAACGAGAAATTTAACTTATAAATTATAAAACGATGTAATTTAGAAAATGACTGATTGATAACAACATGTGGACTAATATTTCAGAAAAATAATTTTTTTAAGATAAATGTAATGGCTAGTGTTAAAAGAACATCCTGTATAACTAGAAATCTAGTCTTAAATATACATTCATTTTTTTAATGACGTCATAAACTATTTTTCAAAGCTAAAAATGTATATTATATTCAATATAGATATTAATGTGATTGAAATACAATTTGAAAATTGGTATGAAATTCAAATTTTGAATGTACTTTTTATTACTTTTAACTGTATGAAATAATAATTTTTTCATTTTATCATTTGATTTTGATCGAGATTTTTATATATCTGATAATTTACTTTACATTATAAATTAAATCTTTTGAAATTTATTTAATTTAATCAAATAATAAATAATTGCTCCTGATAACTTATATTGACAAATTTCAAAAATAAAAATAAATATACCCACACTTCACTTCCAGTCTTTATAGTAAAGTGTTAATAACTTCCAAAGTATTAGTTCAAAAGTTGTTAATGATTGTTGTTTATAATAAATATGTGGGTATCGAGTAAAAATAAATTACTGAATTAAGTTTTTCATTTTGTATATTTAGACTTAGCAACAATTTGAAGTTAATCTATATTAAACTAATTTTTTTGTTATTTTTAAAGAAATATAATGCGTTTCTTTAAGGATAATTTGAGAATATATTTCTTTACTCACAGTGCGCATTAGAACGGTGTATCCGTTTTGGCTACTGTACCAGTTGTGATCACAAATGAAGTTTTTTCGTTTTAGAAGTACTTTTAAAAATTATTTAAACCAATATGTTCTAAAACTCATAATTGTGTCTATAAAAATAATTTGTTCCAAGAATATGTGTAATAGTTGATCTATTGATCGAATATTAAGTGGACACAATAAGTACTATTTATAAATTTATGATTAGAAGAAATTAGATAAAATAATGATGATGTGGGTTTTAACATTGTTTTTAACTAACACAATTATCAATTATTAATTGGATTAAAGGATATATGTTTTTAGATTTATTAAGAATTATTCTGTTGTTTTCGTTGTTGTGTCGTGTAAATGTTGTTTTATTCGTAGCATAACAACATGCCGTGCCTTAATTGTCGACATTTATAAAAAACATACTGTCCATGAATTTAACAAACTGAATTTTATTACTATTATAGATTCGACAATAGCACTGTTGATAATACCCTTGCGGTCGAATTAATAAATTAATTGGAACTCCTGTTAACTATGTATCGACAGTTGATCATAATGATTTATAGTGGCGCTGTACGTGTCCTGTGGTTTCTATTTTAACTTTAAGTGGTACAATATTGGATAAAAACATTATTACTACAAGTACTATAACTAAGTGGGGAGTGAAAAACAAAAGAATAGCTGATTAGACTTATGTCGTTTTATTAATTTTCTCAAAACCTTTAGTTTTAACACACCGAAACGGTACAAGTGGCTTATTATTTAGTCACTCTAAACAGTTTTGGTTTACAGTTGTATCGATGATTTTTCCAAGAGTCATAAATCATCAATGTGCGTAACATAGCAACACTAATTGCAGGTCATGGCTATTTGAGTCTTAAGCTCGTGCGACACCACGCCGTTAATTCGCCTCGAGACTTTTTTTCTTTACCGGTTAGTGTGGAAAAAAATAATCCGTTTAAAAGAACATCGCTTTTATTCGTATAGTTTTTTAAAGTTAATTCTTATCTGCCACTGGGAATTAAAAAAAAACTTAATGTAAAAAAATATATAAAAACCGACATTCAAATTACTGACGTGCAAAACATCACCGCCGGGTACACACGACACACAATGCACTCCTTAGTAGTTTGACTGTGAGAATAAAGTAGATACCTCTACTTAATAAATAATAGTTATAAAACTACGTGCTAGAAAATCAAGACGTCTATTCTTATTTCACCATTGGTAAACGTGTTTTAGATAAATATGTACGTTCCCAGCCCGACTTATGACATTCCATCAGTCAATTTCAATTATACTTACAAAAAATTTAATGATTTTTTTTGCTGAATTGCCAATTCTTTAGTTCTAAAAATATACGGGCAAAACTATACCGAGTGATTCTTTAACTACATGAAATATTTTTGTGAGCCGATTAATTTTTTTTTTTTTTTTGCAACAATAGTGATTACACTATTTTATAAGAAAAAATACATTTTTAATATTGTTCCTTATGCCTTAAACTATCATCAACTTATGTTTTTCAAATGCAGTCCTATTTTTTTTTAATATAACTGATTTGATTGGATAAAAAGAAAATTACACTTATATTAATAAATTCTCATTGAATTACGAGATTTTAAAATTCAAGGGAGATGAAAAATAAGAGTTTATTTATACGAGTCTATAGGCGCAATCGGTTCTTAGCAATACAATGAACAATTGTAAGAGCATAGGTACGTTTTTTATTTAACGCGTTCGATCCTTGTGTTAAATAAATGCTTATTTATCGTCTTTCTTACACTTAAAAGACTCGTAACTCACTGAGAATTGAATAAAATTAATTTTTCCTACAAAATCGTGTTTAATTAAAACAACGAGCAAAATTCTAGAATAATAATTTTCAAGATTAAATGTGTTTTAATTTTGTATTTTAATATAATAGAAGTGGTAAAATAGTTTTATTTATGAACAAAATAAACTGGCTATAATTTTTAATAAAATCGATTGTACGTCATAGTTGTTACTTTACCGTATTATGTATATAGTAGCACATAAATAAACAGTTATAGTTCACTAAAAAAAACTTGTAATATACTAAAGCTCAAATGAAATGCTTCAATTTATTCAGAGGTATTACAACGTGCTAAAAACTGAATAGTTTAAATATTTTTTATCGTGGATATTATTATATTTATGTATTGATTTTGCATTTCAATGTTCTGAAGAGTTTTTTCGTAAAACTCACTTTAAAAAATCTAAATGCATTATTTCTCTTTATTTTTTGGACAAAACTCCATTGCCTATACATCAGCTATTTAATATAACTGTACGTGATTTTTGTTGAAAAAGGAAATAATACTGTTCACTATTAATTTGATATTTAGACACTATCATAGAAATCAATGAAAATGATTTTTAAGAGTTGTTGGTTAGTTGAAAGTCTCGAGAACGTAAAAACTGATAATTTAATTGGAATACGAGATGTAAATGAAATTAACTCATCTTTCCGTGTGATTTCATGGCACTTCAGGGCACAGGACATTAACCGTTGGAAACGAAATCTTTGTTAACGTACAAGCCCGCGGCTTTCAAATGTTATTGTACACTAATATCTATCTGTTGTATTTTTTTGTGTTCTAGCCAGGTCTTTGTTTATGTTTTATACAGTACATTATATTAATGACCATACACGACGGTGGCGCAACGTTAAATATTTTATACAAATGCTACTGCTAGCACACATAGGTAATTACATTCTACGAATACACTGGTTTTAATGGTATCAGCAGACTTGTGCGCCAGTTGCATGTACATACGTAACGTTTTTTAATATCATAACATGATATATTTTCAGAGTTTTTCAAAACGCTAATGCCTTTCTCTGTCCAGCAAAATGAAATACTTTGATCGACACAATAATACGCTAGCCGAGTGTCGTTGAACGTTTTGTGCGAGCAACGTGTCCGTTAGCAATGTAGAATTTACCAATAATTGTATCACGAAACATGTTCCGAGCACATTCATGTAAACGCAGTAAGTATATGAATAAACACCTGTTTGCCAACCGCAAATGTCATATTGTGAGTACCGCAGAATGGAATGGTTTAAACATGTGATCGCGGGCGTCAAAAGGGGTAACGTTAATCAATTAGGCAAATGACGCCCAGCGGACGCGGTTTCGTGAACGCCCTCATTATAATGCACGTGCATCAAGTGTATTATGATTATAGGTAGTGTACCGACGCGTACAGGTGGAACGCGCCCATTGTCTTTCATGCAACACATGGGTCGAATAACGAAAACCACTTTTTTCCACCAGCGGTTTCCCCTTTCGGGACTTTTTTGAGACAGTTTAATTGAGTTTATTGAACAATGAAAATCCTAGCCAATTGAGAGATGCGCGAACATCGAGTAATAAAGTGAAAAATGTATCCAGTTCTTTACTTTGAAAACAAATATTTTTGCATTTTAATGAATTTTTTTTTTTTAATATAATATATTATACACGAATAACAATTGTTTATACATATTAAGTTTATACAAAACATTGTACATTTTCAGGTGTACAACTTTTTAAAGTAATGAAAAAAAGATAATTTTTCAAAGCGGACTAGTTGTTTCCTTTTGTGATTAATCCACAATACAATCGATAAATAGATAAATTTTGTTTTTCTATAAAGAAGGAAAAACACATCATTTAAATGCCATAACGTTTTAAATTTAATAATAATAATAATTAAAATAAATATTTTATGAATGTGAATTTTACAAATAGTATTTTGTGTAAACATAATTTTTTAAACGATTTCAAATGGGTATCTAATGGTAACGGTAAAGTGTTGAAATTAGTACTTTGAGTACTACCAATAGGGCCAATGATTAATAAAGCGGTAAATGTAGTCGTTTAAACCATATTCAGAGCACAGTAACGCCTGTAACCGAAGGAAGAGCCGAAGGAGACATAAACCGCCCCCTTAGATCTATTAATACCGATAATTTCGATGATACTGATAATAACACAAT
Organism: Daktulosphaira vitifoliae; assembly: GCF_025091365.1. Taxonomy (NCBI): domain Eukaryota; kingdom Metazoa; phylum Arthropoda; class Insecta; order Hemiptera; family Phylloxeridae; genus Daktulosphaira; species Daktulosphaira vitifoliae. The sequence goes on along the minus strand of NW_026099572.1, from coordinate 15,072,152 downwards.
ATTATTATTAAGACCCGGTACGTATACCTTTCACGTTTCCGGTACGCCCACATTATCAAAGTCAATTATACAGAAGGATTAGAACTCCACGATCAATTTCAATGGGGTTATAAATTTTTATAATAAATACAGTTTTTTCACGTCAATTAATGGTTTGCGGTTCGTTGGGCCCGCTGCAGTATGTTCACCCTCATCACATTTGTTCACATTAGACAGCTGCTACCAACGGCAGAGTCGCTAAAAGTTATGCGGTTGGATGTATAGTTAATAATAGGATGTATGTGAATTTTTTATACGTTTCAGATTTTTATCTAAATTTTTCCATGGTTATAATTTTCACAAATAAACGAGAACTATTTGAGATCGTCAAACGAAATAACAAAAATGCTAATTCAATGTTTTTAAAACACATTCTTTGTCTTTCAATTTTTACTATGTATATCTATCTTTGAACAATTTACTCATTATTAGAGTCGACTGAGTTGTAGTACACCACTATTGTAATTATCAGTGGGTAGAAAAGATTTAATAGAGTAGAACTTGCCATCGGTAAATATTTATAAAGAAATTTTATAATGAAAATGTAAATTGCCCCTTTGTATTGTTTTGGTAGTCTTTATTTTGGGCATTTCGTGGTACAATTTTATAAATGCGGAGCAAAACAAAAATCGATAAAACGTTTATTTTACGTGTGTGGTAACCGTCGGATGTAAATGCGTGACGGTGGAAAAAGGGTTACAGAAACGCGCATACGTACAATGCGGAAGATGGATTTTTTTCAAAAATAAAGTGTACACGTTTATATAACTTATATGTATATTTCTATACAAAGCATAATATTGAACGGGCCATTTGCGCTTGTGCGGAGCGCCGCCGCTGTATTTGGCGTGACGGTCGAATTATGTTTCGGACCTGTTCTCCGCACTGCGCAGGATAAGGTTAGCGCGCCCGGTGTTTGTGTATGCGCTTCGTATGGTAATGTGGGCTCGATTTAAATAATCTCTCTGTGTGAAGTGTGTGTAAGATGTGCGCACCGATTGGATGTATATTTTCGTGTATTACGACGGGCGTGGCCTTCGTCGTGTTAAAAAAATGAAAGAAGATAAAAGTCTGGTCAGTTTTCATTCGCTGTCCGCGTATAAAGAAGGGGGAAGAAAATGTAAATATATTCATAATAAAAATAATGTATATGTATTTTTTGTTGTTAAGAAAAAATTATGTACGTGCCATCCAAACAGCAAAAAATATAATACTATATAAAAGAATTTCTGCTCTCGATACGTGAGCGGTAAATCTTAACAATCATATTATGTATCATTATCAATATTATAACATTATTTATACCTTCTATTCACAATAGAATATCGCTTCGTATAGCCATGTCGTTATCACAATATATATATTTTTTTTAAGGGAACAATAAACATATTGATTACATTAAAACTATTATGGTCAATTATTCGCTGCCCGCTCTCTCTAAATTCCAAACATCAACTACAATATTTTATATATTTTGAGTTTTTGATATGTTTGTATATTTGCATAAAAAAAGTATTCCGAGAGAAAATTATTTCTTTTAAGACGAAAAGAAAAAAATGTTGAACTTAAAAATAATATCTTTATTCAATTATAATAGGTGTTTATATTAAGAACTGCAAACTAAATCTCAAAATTATGCATTTTACAAAAATTAAGAAAATTGTCTTTTTTACTTTTTCTATAAAATATTTATTAATAAATATTTATTTATTTAGTTCAATATTTATTAATATATTATATTTTTAAGTTATATTGAATAATATTAGTATTTATTGCACCCATAACGTACAACTAGTACATATGATACACGAATAAATTAAATAAGATAATAAACAGAGTACGTAAAAGGTACATTTATACAATGAGAAAAAAAAACTAAAATATACAAATGTTGAAGGAAGAAGAGGTAGATGAAGATCAAAAAAGAGATGGAGAGATGTAATTGAATGCGATATGAGGACGCCTGATGTGAGCGTAGATGATATTGGAGGTCATATTAAGTGGAAGTTTAAGATAAGGGTGGCTAACCCAAGTAGTTATGATTAAGGTGAAGATAAAGATGAAGAATCACAGGATTCCTTTCTATTGATATTACTTTCATCATTTTCATATGTTAGTTCCTTTAAGTTAAATTCTCTAAACTTATCATTCATATCATCCTTATCTTCATAATATTTTATATATTTTTGTTGTTATAATTCGTACTAGCATTGTACATTTCAAAATAAGATTCAGTATTACAAATACGACCTAAAGTAAATAAAATGAGGAATTAAAAAAATGCCTATAATATAGATATAAAAAATACAATATATAATCATTATGTCGAATAGATATTGTTTTTCATACATCAAATCAACTATCATTTTCGTAATTAATGTTAAATAAAAAATTTAAAATTTATAAAAATATTCTAAGATAGTTTCAGAATAATTAAAAATATGAATCCTTAAAAATACTTATTTCATCAAATTTTAGCTTCAATGAGTAGCTGAGAAGGTATTAATTTTACCATAATATATTTATTGTTTTATTTTTTTTTGTGTCTTTTACTATTTTTCCTCAGTTCTTACTGGGCAGATTTTAGCTTCGATGGGAAGCTAAGAAGGTATAATTTTACTTTTTTTTTGTGACAATTACCACTTTTTCTCAGCTCTCACCGAACCGATATCTTTCAACGATTCGCCAAAAGATCACAAATCGTATCTAGTCGAAGACATTACGCTCAAAAATTGAAAAACTTTCACTCGTTCCCCGTAAATGAGGGAAACCTACAAATAAATTACAAATTTAAAAATCACTAATTTTCGAAATTTTTAAAATTTTTTTTTCTTAAAACTGCCATAATTTTTTCAAAAATTATCAAATCAATAAACATTTTTTTATAGATGCTTGATGTCTTTACCTATCATTTGGTATAATTTTTTTATAAATCTGACCATTTACCTGCCCACAGGAGGGGAATTAAAATGACAACTTTTTTACAAAAAATTAACTTCTTCAACTTAACTTTTGAAAGTGTTCCGGAAAGTCTGACACTTTTATATATATCTTAAATTAAAGCTAATGTAATTTACTTTATTATGCAAAAAAAAAAAATTTCGGACTTTATTTTGTCTTCACGGTGAAAATGGTTACCAAATGCTATTATTATATGAAAATTCACGACTTTATTTTTTACATTTTTAATTTTATAATGGTATGACATATTGAAAAGTGTATGGATCAACATTATTTTTTTATGAGAAATAATATTTTTTAATAATCCCTTTTTCATTCGACATACTTTATGAAAAAAAAAAATTTGGACTTTATTTTGTCTTAATGGTGAAAATGGCTTTTTGTGTGAAAATTATCGATTTTATTTTTTACATTTTTAACTTAATAATGCTATAATTTATTGAAAAGTGTGTGAATCAACACAATTTTTTTATGAGAAATAATATTTCTCAATAATCCCTTTTTCATTCAACATACTTTACCTTAATCAAGATATTAATAAGGAACTAGCAGAACATGTAGCATGTAAATTTTGGAATAATCCACCAATTTTTTTAAATTAAACACTATCTAAAGATTTGCAATGAAGCGTTTTTTTTTTTATAGTGATTTTAATCACTGTCAGATATCATTATACTTGATTTAACTATGCCACATTTCCACTGTTGTAGGTTTTTTTTTGTTGTCATACTATTGGATTACTTTATTTAACTATATATAATAGGCCCGATGACTACAGAACATAAGTGGTAACAGTCACAAAAAAAAAAAAAAATAA
>NW_026099572.1:15032217-15068293 GCF_025091365.1 Daktulosphaira vitifoliae | reverse complement strand
AAAAAAAAAAAAAAAAAAAAAACCCATCATAGTAAAATTAATACATTCTCAACTTTGCATCGAAGCTAAAAAACAACAATGAACAGTTTTTATACCTACTCAAATAGATGAGGTAATGAACAATTTTTTTAATATTTAATAACAATCTACTATTTCAAATAGTGGATACATATCGAATATTTCGATAATTATTTTCGATATTTCACACTACTTAAAAAATTGGATATTCAATAATATAAATTAGGTATGTTTTTATAAGTAGAAGAAAAAGAGATTAAGATGGGAAAATGTCTAAAAAGTCCTTTTTCTGAATTCCAAAACACAAAATTTTTAAATACATTTGCATTAGATTGTATGCAACCAAATAGTTTATTTTTATCATTAAATATCAAATATTAAAAAAAACATGGAATAGTTTTTATAGCTACTCAATTACATTAGGTAACTCTTAATGTTCCTAATATTCAATAATATTACACGAATTCAAAATAGTAGACAAATATAAAATATTTGATATCTCCCATCACTAGAATTTAATATTAGTAATAGTAATTTTATTGGACAATTACGTTTTAAAAAATTGGACGTTAAATAATATAAATCAAGTTTAACCGAATTTTTGCATCTTTAAAGTTCAGTGTGAGTGTCATTGAAAAGAATAAAGTTATTTCGATTATTATTTATTTCGATACATCTTAAAATTTTAAAACTTGAGCATATTGTATTTTATAATATAAAATATAAAAAGCAATTTTTCAATATGATAACAGTTTTTAAATTAGTAATATGATTATCGTATTAAAAGGTTCACCTTGTAATGCTTAAAATGGAAATAAATTAAAACATTGTAAATAAGTATTGACAAAGTACAATATTCATAATAATAACAATTTGAAATATCTCACCTTACTCATTGTATGGCCAATAATCAATCATATAAAGAGGTTCATAATTTGATTGATGTTTAAATGATTCATTTAATATATATATTGATAGTGATATATTGATATCACTTTCATCATTATAATCTTTTAGATCCTTTAAATTAATTCGTGTAATATTATTTTCTACATTTTCCACATCTTCATAATACCCTGTTTCAATATTATTTTTATCATTCGTACTAATATTGTATATTTCAGAATGTGATTCAGTGTTACAAATACGATCTAAAATAAATAAAAGGACGATTTTAGATGTGCAAAAATTACAAAGATGTTAGTGATTTCTAAATTTTATTCTGCTTCAATTTTTCTTTATAATTATATTAAATATAATCTTCAAATTTTAAAGATTAATTGATAACAAAAAAAAAAAATTATATAGTTGAACCCCTTAAAGTTAAATAAATTTAATTTGTAAATGGTCCAATTTAAAATAATTTTAAACAATTAGGACAAAATTTTATCCTTTTTAATTGTTGAAAACTTAGACATAAAATTACATTTGTATTTTTCCGGTTAATATTCTATCAAATATAATTGGAAATGTTTAATTAAATATTTATGTACTATATTTAAACCATAGAAAGTAATAAATATATTAAATACGTAATATTATAATTATGTTGAACAAATAGTGTACTTCATATCCATTGTTTTCACAAATTAATGTTGAAGAATATTGTAACAAACTTTTAGAAATAAAAATATATGATTCCTTAAAAAAAATATAATAAATAATAAATTTCAATATAATGAATTGTGAAATTGATATTCTAAATCTACAAAATTCATTGTTTTAATTTTAAGTATAAATTATTATAAGTATACAAAAACTAATTAAATAAAGATAATTACCATTATTTAATTAGTTTTTTTATACTTCTATTTAAATTATCTACACGATTAGATTGAAGTGTTTTTATGATAGTAATTTTAATCACTGTCAGATATCATCTATATTATTTAGCTTCGATGCGAAACTGAAAAGGCTGGGTTTTTTTACCACGATGTACTCATTTATTTTTTTTTTTTCGTGTCTTTTACTACTTTTTCTCAGATCTCATTTGACCGATTTTCTCAATAATACGTCAAAAGATTACAAATAGTATCTTGTAGAAGACTTAACCCTCAAAATTTTAGTTTGAAAATGTTCGGTAAATGTTTCAAACATATTGCCGTGGCACTAGTATTTTGCTTTTGAATAATCAACCAATTTTTTAAAATTCACCACTATCTAAAGATTTACATCGAAGAGTTTCTAATGATAGTGATTTTAATTACTATCAGTATCATCTATACTATTCTCAACTATGCACTGTGCTAGGTTTTTTTTTGTTGTCATATTATTGGATTACATTATTTAACTATATATAATAAGCCCGATGACTACATAACATATCTTAAAGTATAGCTTAAATCCATAGCAGAATATAATGTATATTAATAATAGAATGTATTGAAATAACAATACATTTTCACTTACCTAAAACTTTAAAACCAATAAAATTTTTAAAATTTGAAACATTATAAGATCGAATATTAAAACTTTTTACAATAAAATTAAAATATTCATTCCATTTTTTCAAATCGCTTATATATATTTCAACTATTTCCATAATTTTTTCTAATTCAGTTATTATGGCATCAGCATTATTTGCAGTCATTTTTTTGTTAGTTAGAACTATATCACTTGTAAAGTACAGTTTACTGTTAATGAAGAAATTCAAAAGTACTCTTTTTAATATATTATTATGATTAATATCAATTTCAGATAATTTATTACTTGCAATATAATTATTTAAAGTATTAATAAATCCATTTAAAATTATGTTTTGCATATATGGCCGTTTATTATCGTACATGGATAGAGAAATAATATCTATTATATATTTCATTATTTGTTGACCCATTTTAATTATTGATTTTTTTACCCAAAATTTTACACTATCTGAATATTCTAAGGATGCAACTTGAATTAAGGTTAAATAGTTGCGAAGAAGAATGGCTATTGGTCGAAACGTAGCCCCAATTACCGTAATTATGTATGCTAAAACATCCTTAGAAGTAAAATCATATTTCATATACTCAAATATATCTTGTATAGTTAAATGAGTACCATTAGTGCATTTAAAGTTAAGTCGTGTGAATCGCAGTAGATTTAATTCTATGTGTTGACTATTATCTATTTTTATACTATTGTTCTTGTCGGTCAGAATCTGCAAGGTCATTATATCGTAAAACAAAATATTTTTTGGATGAAAACGTTCGTATGAATTCTGTATTAATGTTAACTTAAATTGGGTCAGTATTTTTTCTATGAGATCGTTGTTTATTTTTATTAGATCAGTAATATTATATTTATTTTCATTGATTGGTGGATTGCAAATAACCTTATTTTCCTGAAACGGTACTTTAAAACAATACCCATTTATGTAACTGGTTAGTTGTTCTTTAACTGCAAAATGTATAATCTTATATCCTTCTAATAATTTTTGAGCATCATTTTTTTCATCATCATCAATTTTAGCAATCATATTTAATGAGCCAGAAATATTATTTAAGTACATATTTACCGTGATTAATGTATAAGGAAACTTTTTAGAATTATTGTATATCAAGTCCTCCAAAAATATCATAATTACTTTACCATGTGTTTGAAGTGCTTTGCCATAGTTCATAAGATTTTCTATTGTTAATTGTTCTTTATTTTTTTCAAATTGTAACAAAAATCTTTCATTATGGTTAAAAAAATTTAAAAAATAACGAGAATGCGAGCACTTTAAGTAATGTGTTATATGACATAAACTTATTTTAAAGTTTATCATTAACATGAAAAGTAAAAAGTATTTCATCGTGCAATTTATTTATGTTAGGTTGATTTTTGAATCATCTGGGTGTCCAGGGCATGTCCAACTATTTTCCAGCGTCTAGATCTAATACCATAGTTGCGATTCTTCTTTTTTAATGCAAGCTGTCTGATTCTTGTAAAGGCTGTGGTGATTCTTAGGTTTTGTTATTCAACATTTATTTCTTGTAGTGTGAGCAGCATTTTGTTTCAACTTTATTTTATCGAAGTCCTTTTCCGGGTCCATGAAGGTCAAGTATATAACTTTATTTCTATCGATCTTTTTTTTTAAATTAGCACTCGCAGTCCTAGAATTGCTTCTCGTGTACCTTTTTGTCTTCTAAACCCATATTGGTCATTTTTTAATAACTGCTCCACTATTCCTTCTATTCTTCGATTTATTATTTTTGTTAGAAATTTTGATACACGTGTCAGTAAACTCAGTGTTCTAAACTTTCCACAAGAATTTGATCCACTTTTCTTTGGTATAGTTATAATTATACTTTTACAGTTATTATCCAGCACTTCTCCTTTTTCATATATATATCCCGAATTAGTTTGTATAAAGCGTCCTTTATCTTCGTACTAGCACATTGCAATAATTCTGCAGTTATATTATTAGTTCTAGGTGCTTTATTTTGTTTCAAGTCATAAAGCGCTAGCTCAAATTCTGATCTTAAAATTAGTAGCCTCATTTCTACTGGATTTGTTGTAATTTCCTCCAATTTTTCCAAGTAATTAAATACACCCTTTCCATCGTTATATTAATCAACATAGTATACGCCGCTTTTTTGATAGCTGATTTTATGTTCTTCCATATTTTATTCAAAGGATCATCTACGTTTCCTCTTTGGTATTAGCGGTAAATGTGGTGTCTATATTGTTCTACAACCACTGCTCACAATATTTGACTTGATGTATTTTTGGTCTTTGAGGTTTTTATACCTGATTTTGCATTTCACCATTACTAGATTGTGATCACTGTCATAATCAGTAGTTGGGTATGTTTTACAGAATTTCAATTGGTTCAAAAAGCGATTTTTCATTAGTATATAATCTATTTGGTAGCGGGTAATATCGCCTGGCATTTTTCATCTATATATTCTTTTCTTGGGGTTTTGAAATATGGTGTTTGTTATAACCATTCCATTTTCTCTGTAGAACTCTACTACTCTTTCGCCTTTTGCATTTATCAAGACAACTATATCGAATAACATTTCATAAACCCATGTTATTATCGATAGCCAAATATAATTTTTTCTAATGATATTGTACATTATTATATTGCTTGACAAAACATTTACATTCCTCAGTTAATAAGGTGGACACGTGCCTCTGTGCCCACTCCTCTCTAAATATGCCACTGATAATATATAATATTAATAAAGGTAATTTTTTAGGTCATATACGTCTTAAAAATATTTTATGTTCAGTAAAAAGGTTTAAAGAAAAACCTCCAAAAAGTTATCAAAATTTTTTCTGATGATTTTGGTTTGAATGATTAAATATTTAAACAGCAACAGATGTTATAAATAAATTTCAATGAAACATAATTTGATTAATTTAAACAAATAAACTTGATTCGTTTTGTTTAATTTTGGTATTCTTTTAAGTTAATACGGCTATTTAATTATATTTCAAATTTTCTAACATGAGAATAATATATTTTAGGATGAAACCTAATTAATTTTAATATCTTATTGTTTAATTATTTTGTTCAACTTTGTATTATATGACCAATGAAGAATTATTTGTCATTGCTCAGCAATTTTTTTTATAAATACATTGCAGGTTATATTCTATATAAATAATTGAAAAAACTAAATTTTAACTTCAAATTTAAAAATTAATAAAATTCTTATAACTTAAAACATTGAAATATCAAAACATGTTAATTAGTGTCGGTTTTAAGAAACATTTTACACCATCTGAATTACTGAAGATCAGAAGTCTCTATATTGTTGGATTCTCTAATTTAATTCTGTATAATAAGTCTAACGAGACTAATAGTTATTTTTTAAATATCTAATAATTATCTAATATCTAATAATAATCTAATAATCACTGATTAGATAATTATTACTTACGACATTATCAAAAACCTATATTTTTATAATAATCATTTGTGCAATCTGTTACTTGATATCTAACTACTATATATATATATATATTCTTCTAATAATTTTAATGCATAATTATCTTCATTATTAGTAGTCATATTCAATGAATAAATACGGCAGCACAGTGTGGACGAGGCATAGATGAGACAAGTATAGATGATATCTGACATTGATTAAAATCACTATCATAAGAAACGCTTCGATGCAAATCTGTAGATAGTGTTTTATTTAGAGAAATTGGTAGATTATTCCAAAAGCAACATCAACTTTTATTTCTTTGATTATATCATGATTAGTAGTTCTTTGATTTTAAAATATAATATATGAATAAATACTAATTATAATTATTAAATTTAGTATGAAATTGATATTCAATTTAGTATAGTAATTTAAAATGAGAAATTATAAAAATAATAAAGAAGTTATATTTTGCTTTACTTTTACGTGTTTAAAAATTTAAAGGGCTTGATACAATAATTTTCAATGAAAACTGTTTGTTACTATAAATAAATGCACTGGACTACAAGGAACTTATATCAGAAGCAAAAATATACTTTTCTAAATCAACTTTTCGCGTTGTTTTCAAATCTGCAATAACACTTTTTCTATCAGTTCTAATTTTTATATTATTACTAATTACATATAAAAAAATAATTAACAGAAAAAAAAAATTTTTTACAGTAAAAAAAATTGAATATGTTACCATAACTTTTAGCTCAATTACAAGTTTGAAATTGACATCATTAAATAGAAAATTTTATAGTAATTAAAACAATGCTATTTTTAAGATTGATATGCAGTCAGGAAATTTTATAATTACTATTTATTATAAATTTATCTGAAAAGATCAATGTAATTTTGCATTTTTATCGTACTATATAGCTTAAATAGAAATAACAGTAATCATTTCCTAGTAACTTTTGGATAAAAATATTATACAATTGAAGTAATCAGAACTTAATTAATTTTAATGATATACTTTAACTAAATGAACCAATCAAAACAAAGATGTTAAAAAGATTTACTCAATTGAGTGTATAATAAAATTTGATTATAATTTAAAAATCCATTATTAATTCAGAAGAAACTAACAATCATTTTTTATAGAAATGATTTATAAAGCAACATGTTACAAAAAATGTTGTAATATTATAGTCTAGTAGTAGCACACACAAATAGAGTAAAAAAATTATTAAATTACAAAGTAAAATTATTTAATTTTGTATTTGAAACCTTGTATGTGAAATTATCACATCAAACTTGATTCATCAATAAATATTTTGAAAACATTAGAAATTAATGATTGTAATTGTCTGTATGGAGAACATGAATTAAGTNTAATGATTTTAATTGTCTTTATGGAGACGATGTAATAACTAACTGTTTAATTGATAAATTAGAATTTTTTTTTCAATTTTTGAGAGTAATATCTTCAACTAGATACGAATTGTAGTAATTTGACGTATCGTTGAAAAAAGTAGGTCAAGTTAGAGCAGAGAAAATAAATGATAGTCACAAAAAAATATCTTCTCAGCATTGCTTCGAAGCTAAAACATCAAATATAGTAAAATAATTTTAATAAGAATAAAAAACTTCTTCTCGCGTGTGGCGACTACAGTGATGAGATCCTTGATGTTTATTGAAGATATAAATCAAAGCAGTTAAAAATTTATTCTAACTAAGCTAATTCAAATTTTAAAGTTATTTTCCTCGACTTCAAAAAGCAAAAAAATTGAAATAAGTTTAACTTTCTATGCTTTATTAATTTTTTATTATATATAATATNTAACTATCTATACTATATCAATTTTAATTTATATAATATTTATGAAAATCTGTACTCCCCTTGTCAGGTATTTTAAAATAAAATAAAATACAAAACCCAGAATTTTAACACAAAAATACCATATTTTTGAATACGGTAGTCATTTTTACCATGAAGACAAATCCAGAGGTCAAATTTTTTTTTTTCACATTAAAGTATATTACATAAGCTTTAATTTAAGATATATTTAAAAGTGTCAGTATTTCCGGAATACTTTCAAAAATTAAATTGAAAATATCGTAGTAACAATACGCATGTTTAAAGTTTTGACCCCCCTTGTTAAAGGGGTATGATCCGATTTACAAAAAAAGCGTGCCAGATGAAAGGGGTATATAAATATTTATTATAAAAAAATAATAATATTGATCCATACATTTTTCCAAAAGTTATATAAAATATAAATTAAATAATATAACATATAAAATCGAGATTTTTTTCACGGAAATCGTACGTTTTTCTTTAACTTTGATGTCCGTTTTCACCACGAAGACAAGTCCAGAGGTCAAATTTTTTTTTTTCAAATTAAAGTATATTACATAAGCTTTAATTTAAGATATATATAAAAGTGTCAGTCTTTCCGGAACATTTTCAAAAGTTAAGTTGAAAAAGTTCTACTTTCTATACGCATTTTAAAAGGTTTGCACCCCCCCTGTATAAAGGGAAATGGTCCGATTTTAAAAAAAAGTATGTCGAATGAAAGAAGTATATATAAAGTATTTATCATTAAAGAATAAAGTTGATTCATGCATTTTTTAAAAAGTTATAGCAACATAATGTTAAAAAATGTAAAATATAATATCAAGAATTTTTTCACAAAAATAGCATATTTTTGCATACGGTAGTCATTTTCACCATGAAGACAAGTCCAGAGGTCAAATTTTTTTTTTTCAAATTAAAGTATATTACATTAGCTTTAATTTAAGGTATATATAAAAGTGTCAGACCTTCCGGAACATTTTCAAAAGTTAAGTTGAAAAAGTTAATTTTTTGTAAAAAAGTTACCATTTTTAAACCCTTTCTGTGGGCTGTTAAAGAGTCAAATATTCACAAAAATATATAAAATGATAGGTAATTATCTAAGGTATCTATAAAAAAAAAAATTATATTGATTCGGTCATTTTTAAAAAAGTTATGGCAATTTTAAGTAAAAAAAATTGAAAAAATATCGAAAAATAGCGATTTTTAAATTTGTAATTTTTTGGGGTATTTCCCCCGTTTACAGGGAATGAGGGCATTTTTTTCAATTTTTGAGGGTAATGTCTTCGACTAGATACGATTTGTGATCTTTTGACATATTGTTCATCAAAATCGGTCCAGCGAGAGCTGAGATTGAGCGTTCACAGACACAACAAAAAAATAAATAAATAATAATAATAAAAAAAACACATCATAGTAAAATGAATACCTACCCAGCTTCGCATCGAAGCTAAAAAATAACAATGACCAGTTTTTATACCTACTCAAATAGTTGAGGTAATGAACAATTTTTTTAATATTTAATAACAATCTACTATTTCAAATAGTGGATACATATCGAATATTTCGATAATTATTTTCGATATTTCACACTACTTAAAAAATTGGATGTTCAATAATATAAATTAGATGAGTTTTTAGGAGTAGAAGAAAAAGAGATTAAAATGGGAAAATGTATAAAAAGTTCTTTTTCTTAATTCCAAAACACAAAATTTTTTAAATACATTTGCATTTGATTGTATGCTACTGAATATTTTATTTTTATCATTAAATATCAAATATTAAAAAAAACATGGAATAGTTTTTATAGCTACTCAATTACATTAGGTAACTATTAATGTTCCAAATATTCAATAATATTACACGAATTCAAAATAGTAGACAAATATAAAATATTCGATATCTCCCATCACTAGAATTTAATATTAGTAACAGTAATTTTATTGGACAATTACGTTTTAAATAATTTGACGTTAAATAATATAAATTCGGTTTGTTTTTATATCATTTCTGAAATTATTACCTCATATTTAGTAAGAGTTGTACAAAAATTCAATTCCATCAAGTTTAACCGAATTTTTGCATCTTTAAAGTTCAGTGTGAGTGTCATTGAAAAGAATAAAGTTATTTCGAGTATTATTTATTTCGATACATCTTAAAATGTTTAAAACTTGAGCATATTGTATTTTATAGTATAAAATATCAAAAGCAATTTCTCAATATATTAACAGTTTTTAAATTAGTAATATGATTATCGTGTTAAAAGATTCACATTGTAATGCTTAAAAAATGGAAAAAAAATTAAATCTTTGTAAATAAGTATTGACAGTATTCATTCTAACAACAATTTCAAATATCTCACTTTACTCCTTGTATGGCCAATAATCAATCATATAAAGAGGTTTATAAATTGATTGGTGTTCATTGAAGTCAGCTGTATCGATATCATTTTCATCTTTTAGATCCTTTAAGTTAACTTGTATAGCATCATCTTCTACATTTTGCACATCTTTATAATATCCTATTTCAATATTATTTTTATCATTCGTACTAATATTGTATATTTCAGAATGTGATTCAGTGTTACAAATACGATCTAAAATAAATAAAAGGACGATTTTAGATGTGCAAAAATTACAAAGATGTTAGTGGTTTCTAAATTAAAATTTTCATCTGCTTCAATTTTTCTTAATAATTATATTTGAAGATCAATGATAACGAAAAAAAAAATTATAGTATCCAGTATTACAAATAGGATCTGAAAGAAATAAAATTAATATTCTATCAAATAGTCTACTCAACACAAATTCTTTTACTAAAATATATAGAAATGGAGAAATAATAAATATTTAACAAAATATTTATGTCCTTTATTTAAACCACTGAATGAAATAAAAATATAAAATATGTATCATGAGCAATAGGTTGAACATATACTGTACTCCATATATCAATTAATTGTTATTAATAATTAGTTTTTTTACACTTAAATTATCATTATCTACTCGATTGCACTGAAGTTTTTTTATAACAGTGATTATAATCACTTATTCTAATTATGTTACATCCTGATTGTTCAATTTTTTTTTTAGTTGTCATATTTTTGGATTATTTTATTTAACTATTTATATTAAGCCCGATTACAATAGAAAATATCTTAAAGTATTTAACAAATACATTGCAGAAATAATGTATTTAAATAATAGAATGTATTAAAATAAAAATACATTTTCACTTACCTAAAACTTTAAAATCAATAAAATTTTTAAAATTTGTAACATTATAAGATCGAATATTAAAATTTTTTACACTTAAATTTAAATATTCATTCCATTTTTTCAAATCCTTTATATATATTTTAACTTTTTTCATAATTTTTTCTAATTCAGTTATTATGGCATCAGCATTATTTGCAGTCATTTTTTTGTTAGTTAGAACTATATCACTTGTAAAGTACAGTTTACTGTTAATGAAGAAATTCGATAGTACTTTAATTAATATATTATTATGTTCAACATCAATTTCGGATAACTTATTTTTATCAATATATTTATTTAAAGCATTTTTAAATGAATCTAAGATTATGTTTTGCAAATATGAGCGATTATAATCGTATATAGAGAGAGAAATAACATCTATTCCATAATTCATTATTTTTTGACCCATTTTAATTAGTCTTTTCTTTACCCAAAATTTTACAATATCTGAATATTCTGAAGATGCAACTTGAATTAAGGTTACATAGTTGCGAAGAAGAATGGCTATTGGTCGAAACGTAGCCCCAATTACTGTCTTTATGTATGCTATAACATTCTTGGTATAAAAATCATATTTCATATACTCAAATACGTCTTGTATAGTTAAATAAGTACCATTATAGCAATTAAAGTTAAGTCGTGTGAATCGCAGTAGATTTAATTCTATGTGTTGACTATTATCTATTTTTATACTATTATTTTTGCTGGTGAGAACCTGAGAGGTCATTATATCGTAAAACAAAATATTTATTGGATGAAAACGTTCGTATGTATTCTTTATTAACATTAACTTAAACTGCGTCAATATGTTTTTCCTAAGTTCATTATTTATTTTTATTAGATCAGTAGTATTATATTCATTCTCATTGATTGGTGGATTGCAAATAACCTTATTTTCATGAAACGGTACTTTAAAACAATACCCATTTATGTATTTTATTAGATGTTCTTTAATTGCAAAGTGAAAAATCTTATAGCCTTCTAATAATTTTTGAGCATCATTTTTTTCATCATCATCAATTTTAGCAATCATATTTAAAGAACCAGTTATGTTATTTAAGTACATATTTATCGTGATTAAAGTAAAACAAATCTTTTTGGAAGTATTGTACATCAAGTGATCTAAAAGTATCATAATTACTTTACCATGTGTTTGAAGTGCTTTGCCATAGTTCATAAGATTTTCTATTGTTAAATATTCTTTATTCTTTTCGAATTGTAACAAAAATCTTTCATTATGATTAAAAAAATTTAGAAAATAACGAGAATGCGAGCATTTTAAATATTGTGCATAACGACATAAACTTACTTTAAAGGTTATCATTAACATGAAAAGTAAAAAATATTTCATTATGTAAATTATTTATGTTGGGTTGATTCCTTGATGATTTTAATTTGAAAAAAATAGATACACTAGTTGTAAAAAGTATTTTGTGCGTTATTTTTATGAATTTTTTTGTACTATATTTGTTAAATTATACATTGGTAGGAAAGAATTAATTCATATTTAGATGTACGTGTTTATCATTTAACATATTTACTTCATTGTTGACGTAATTATTGTATCTACATGATAAAAGTAAATTTATGATACTGAAAACGGTATTTCTAGATCTCTTACATACAAGTTTTTCTATGAATAATTACACTTAAAATTATGTATAATATTAATAACGCTATATTTTTAGGTCGTATACGTCTTTAAAATATTTTATGTTAAATAAAAATGTTAAAACAAAATCTTGACAAATCTATGAAACAATGTCTCATGATTTTGATTTCAATGATGAAATACTTATCAGGATGTTAAAACTAAATTTCAAAGAAACATAATTTGATAAATGTTAGTAATTAAACTTGATTAGTTTTGTTGAAGTTCGGTATTATTTTTAGTACATTTTTAGCTTTTACAAGAATCTGAGTAGGTTTTAATTTTAAAATTAACATTATTATTATTTTAAATGATGGGAATGATATTTTTAGGTTAAAATATAATTAATTTATCTTATTGTTTAATTATTTTTTTGAACTTAGTGTTTTAAACCCAAAGACGAATCAGTTGCTCAGCTATTTTTTTTTTTTTTAAATTGCAGATTATATTCTTTATGAATAATATAAATTATTCAATAAACTAAATTTTTTTATTACTAAAAAATTTAAAAATTAATTATTTACTTATCACTTATAACATTGAAACATCAAAATACGCTAAATATACTAAATATGTAAGTTATAAAATTAAAAGAGTCATTTCATATATTCGGATTGTTCATAAAAATCGAACTTTCTGGATGACTTGTTTTAATAATCTTATATCTCATTTTTATTACTTTTAGTAATATTTTTATTAGTTAGAACTATATCACGTGTGAAAAATAATTTGTTTTTTATGAAGATATTTAAAAGTAATTTAATTATAGCATTATTATATTTAATAACAATGTTAGATAAATCCAATTTAGTTATTTAGTTAGTTTAGTCGTTTTGAAAATTCGGGTCGCGAGAAATGTATTTTTTTATATAATTTTTTATTTTTCGTCCCATGTTAATTAGTGTCTGTTTTAAGAAACATTTTACACCATCTGAATTACTGAAGATGAGAAGTCTCTATATTGTTGGATTCTCTAATTTAATTCTGTATAATAAGTCTAACGAGACTAATAGTTATTTTTTAAATATTTGTTTTTTTAGTTAGAATCTGTAAAACTAAAACTGTTCAGTTTATCCTTGAGATACTTATTTATATTTACTAGATTAATACTAGTATATTCATTATCACTGATTAGATAATTATTACTTACCACATTATCAAAAACCTATATTTTTATAATAATCATTTGTGCAATCTGTTACTTGTATATCTCGGAGTCGATCTACTTTGAGTTATCAAATAATAAAATATCCCTACCTCACTTATTCTTATTCTTGTTTATTGCACGAGTTTTTAAAAAGTAAAGCATGCAAATAAATATATTCTCACTTAACTTTATTTCCTTCCGTAGTTGACTGAGTTAACCTTATGGTGATTTCTCGCTTCAGTGTTAATAATCGTTTATAGTGTCTTGTGTTTATTTCAATTAATTAGCCTTTATGTGTATATTGGATTAAAAAAAAAACGGTAGCACAGTGGGGTCGAGGCACAGTGTGGACGAGGAATAGATGGGACAAGTATAGATGNCGAGGCATAGATGGGACAAGTATAGATGATATTTGACAGTGATTAAAATCACTATCATAAGAAACGCTTCGATGCAAATCTGTAGATAGTGTTTCATTTAGAGAAATTGGTGGATTATTCCAAAAGCAACATCAACTCTAATTTCTTTGATTATATCCTGATTAGTATTTCTTTGATTTTAAAATATAATATATGAATAAATACTAATTATAATTATTAAATTTAGTATGAAATTGATATTCAATAATTTAATATAGTAATTTAAAATGAGAAATTATAAAAATAATAAAGAAATTATATTTTGCTTTACTTTTACGTGTTTAAAAATTTAAAGGGCTTGATACAAAACTTTTCATTTGTTATTAATTATGAATAAATGATCTACAAGGAATTTTTGTAACAATCGAAAATTCGCACTCATATCAAATCTGTAATTAGATTTTTTACATCACCACTAATTTTTGATATTATTAATAATTAGTTAAATACGAGTATTAACATAAAAAAAAGGTAAAAGTTATTACTATGACTTTTAGCTCAACTCGCAAGTTTGAAATTAACACCATTAAATAGAAAATGTTATGAGTATAACATAATATGCAGTCAGGAAATTTTATAATTACTATTTATCGCAAATTTATCAGTAATGCTCAATATTTTTTGAATTTATATCGCAATAAATCACTTAAATAAAATCATAGTAATAATTTCTAAGTAATTTTTGGTGGTATAAAGATATTAAAATTAAAATTTTCAGAACTTAATTAATTTTAATGTTTTACTTTAACTAAAAATTCCAATCAAAAAGCTGTTAAAAAAATCTACTCAATTGAGCAAATTATAAAATTTGATTACCCATTGCTAAATTCAGGGGAAACTAAAAATAATTTTTTTTAGACATTTTTTATTTAGCAACAAAAGTCATTCCCACTTGGGGTTCGAACTTTGTACACCAAGCTTGAATGACACGAGTGTTACCAACTCGGCAACGTATGTCGCATTTGTTGGATAGATAAAAATGACATTTCAAGCCAATTCAAATTTCAAAGTAATTTTTTCGACTTAAAAGAAAAATAAAATTAAAATAAGTTTAACATTATATTCTATGTCAATTAGTTTTATATAATATTCATGAAAATCAGTGTACCCCTTATAAGGTATTTAAAAATAAATTAAAATACAATACCACCAATTTTAACACCAATTTGTATGTTTTTTAACTATGACAAACATTTGTACATAGAAGATAAGTCGTCAGGAGAAAAATTTTTATTTTGAACTTATAGTTCATAAAATAAGCTTTATTTTAACATTTACTTAATGAGCAAAATATTTCCGAAACATATTCAAAACTTAAGTTGAAAAATTTTAATTTTTGTGCAGATGTTGCTATTTTGATTTTCCTCCTGTGTACAGGTTAAGAGTCAGATTTTCAACAAATTTGAATTAAATGAAAGGAAAATATCTAAGATTTTAGTATAAAAAGAGTTATTTTTATTTGTTCATTTTTCAAAAAGTTATGGCAAATTTTAGAAAAAAAAATTAAACAAATGTCGAAATATATCAATTCTAAAAATCATAATTGTTTGGCGGATTTTCACTATTTACGGGAGCGAGGGCAAAATTTTAATTTTTGAGAGTAATATCTTCGACAAGATACGATTTGTGATCTTTTGACGTATAGTTAAGAAATATTGATCCTTACTGGATCAATATTTATACAATGTGCTACCTTATTGTTAAGAACTCCATATGGATATTTAACGCTGATTACAATTCTGGCATCAATTTAATTATGTATATAAATAGATCTACTTAATTGAGAAAATTATAAAATTTGATTACCCATTGCTAAATTCAGGTGAAACTAAAAATAATTTTTTTTAGACATTTTCTATATAGCAACAAAAGTCATTCCCACTTGGGGTTCGAACTTTGTACACCATGCTTGAAAGATTTGTGATCTTTTGAGGTATCGTTGAGAAATATTGATCCAGTGAGAGCTGAGAAAAAGTAGTAACAAAAACAAAAAAAAAATTAACATATCACAGTAAAATTAATATCTTTTCAGCTTTACATCGGAGCTAAAAAGTAATTTGAGTACATATTTACCGTAATCAAACAAAATGGATAAATAACTTTATCATTGTTTGTTAGGACAACCAAAAATAACATAATTTCTTTAATGTGTGTTTGAAGTGCTTTGCCATAGTTCATAAAATATTCTATTGTTAAATTTTCTTTATTTTTTCGAATTGTAACAAAAATCTTTCATTATGAATAAGAAATTTTAGAAAATAATTATTATGGGACAACTATAAGTATTATGCTAAGTGATAACATTACTTCTAAGAACACCGTTAATATGAAAATTAAAAAGTGTTTTATTTTACCACTTATTTATGTTAATGTGATATCACATTTAGTTCAATTTGAAAAAAATCGTGGGCAATAGTTGTTAAAAGAATATTGAGTATTATTCAAATAATATTTCTAATGTTATAACTTATTAATTTGAAAGAATCAATTTTTATTAACATATTCACTTAGTTGTTCAGCTGAATAAGCTTTCATTATGAATAAGAAAGTTTAGAAAGTAACGAGCAAATGAGATAAATGAGATCACTTTAAATATTGTTTTAAGTGATAGCATTACTTTTAAGAACACCGTTATAATGAAAATTAAAAATTGTTTCATTTTACTACTTGTTTATGTTAATGTGATGCCACATTTCGTTCAATGTGATAAAGAAACGCGGGCAATAGTTATTAAAAAATATTGAGTATTATTCATATAATGTTTCTAATGTCATATTTTATTAATTGGAATTAGACATTAAAAAGAATCATTTTTTAATAATATATTTGCGTAATTGTTCAGTTGACATTATTATTAATTCGATACTCTTAAAATTAAATTAAAATGCTGAAATCAATAATTTTAATTCTATTAATACTAAAATATAATTGCAAATACACTAAATATATAATAAAAAATAGATAATTTCAACAAATTACAATTATAGTCTTATTTATTTTTAATAACAACATTAGAGTATATTAGCTTCGATGCAATACTAAGAAGGTATTGGTTTTACTATGATGTGATTTTTATATTTTTTTTGTGTCTGTTACCACTTTTTCTCAGCTCTCACCGAACCGATTTCTTTCAATGATACGTCAAAAGATCGCAAATCGTATTTAGTCGAAGACATTACGCTCAAAAATTGAAAAAAATTCGTAAATGGGGGAAACCTCCAAATAAATTACAAATTTAAAATCGCTAATTTTCGAAATTTTTAAAATTTTTTTTTTCTTAAAACTGCTATATTTTTTTCAAATATGATCAAAGCAATATACATTTTTTTATAGATGCTTGATGTCTTTTCCTATCATTTGGTATAATTTTTTTATAAATCTGACCATTTACCTGCCCACAGGAAGGGATTTAAAATGACAACTTTTTCACAAAAAATTTACTTTTTCAACTTAACTTTTGAAGGTGTTCCGAAAAGTCTAACACTTTTATATATCTTAAATTAAAATTAATGTAATGTTCTTTATGATGGAAAAAAAAATTCGGACTTTATTTTATCTTCACAGTGAATAATAAAATACCAAATGCTATTTTTGTGTGAAAATTCTCGATTTTGTATTTTATATTTTTAACTTTATTATGCAATAACTTATTAAAAAGTGTATTGATCAACACAATTTTTTATGAGAAATAATATTTTTTAATAATCCCTTTTTTATTCGACATATTTTATCTTAATCTGGATATTAATAAGGAACTAGCAGATCATGTAGATTTTGGAATAATCCACCAATTTTTTAAAATTAAACACTATCTAAAGATTTTCAATGAAGCGTTTTTTTTTTATAGTGATTTAAATCACTGTCAGATATCATTATACTTGATTTAACTATGCCACATTTCCACTGTGCTAGGTTTTTTTTTGTTGTCATACTATTGGATTACTTTATTTAACTATATATAATAGGCCCGATGACTACAGAACATAAGTGGTAACAGTCAAAAAAAAAAAAAAAAATCATATCATATCATAGTAAAACCAATTCCTTCTTAGCTCCGCATCAAAGCTATAACATAGATAAGCTGAATATAATTTTCAAATATCTGTGATGAAATTTAATAGAAAATTATTATTATCAATACGATAATCATTAGTCTACACAATATCGAAGTATGTTTATAAAAGATATTATTAATTCCATCGTTAAAAAATCTGATATGATAAATTACAAAGTAATATTATTCAACTTTGTAATTGAAACTTGTCAAAATATAAAATACAAAATCGAGAATTTTCACACAATAATAGCATTCGGTAGCCATTTTCACCATGAAGACAAGTCCAGAGGTCAAATTTTTTTTTTCAAATTAAAGTATATTACATTAGCTTTAATTTAAGATATATATAAAAGTGTCAGACCTTCCGGAACATTTTCAAAAGTTAAGTTGAAAAAGTTAAATTTTTGTGAAAAAGTTGTCTTTTTAAATCCCCCCCTGTGGGCAGATAAAGGGTCAAATTTACAAAAAAAATATATCAAATGATAGGTAAAGACATCAAGCATCTATATAAAAAAATATATTGATATGTTCATTTTTGAAAATGTTACGGCACATTTTAATAAAAAAAATTGAAAAAATTTCGAAAATTACCGATTTTAAGTTTGTAATTTTTTTGGAGGTTTCCCCCATTTACGGGGAACAGGGGATTTTTTTTCAATTTTTAAGGGTAATGTCTTCGACTAGATACGATTTGTGATCTTTTGACGTATTGTTTAAAGAAATCCGTTCGGTGAGAGCTGAGAAAAAGTGGTAACAGACAAAAAAAAAAAAAAAAAATCATATCATATCATAGTAAAACCAATTCCTTCTTAGCTCCGCATCAAAGCTATAACATAGATAAGCTGAATATAATTTTCAAATATCTGTGATGAAATTTAATAGAAAATTATTATTATCAATACGATAATCATTAGTCTACACAATATCGAAGTATGTTTATAATAGATATTATTAATTCCATCGTTAAAAAATCTGATATGATAAATTACAAAGTAATATTATTCAACTTTGTAATTGAAACTTGTCAAATCAAATCTAACTCGTCATTTATACATTAAAAACATTAGAAATTAAAGATTTGAATTGTCTGTGCAGAGAAAGTTGGTTAAGCAACTTTTTATTTGATAAAGAAAATTTTTTTTTTATTTTTATTACCCCCAAATTTTTGACGGTAATATCTTTAACTAGATACTAGTTGTTATTATTTGATGTATTGTTGGAAAAAATTGGTCAAGTAAGAGCTGAGAAAATAAATGATAGTCACAAAAATATATCTTCTCCTTTGCATCGAAGCTAAAACTTAAAATATAGAAAATAATTTTAATACGAATAAGAAATTAATAAGAGACACAAAAAAATATTAAATCACAGTAAAATAATTTAAATAAGATAAAAATCAAACTAATTTTGAATTTTTTCCATTTCAAAAATAATTAAGTAAGAAATGCAAAGAAAAAGCAATTTGATGAATGGATTTGAATCTCGTACCTCGAGCATGAAAGTGTAATAATCAAAAAAAAAGAATGGTATAAAAGGGTGTATTGATCAAGTTTAGATGTTTAGTTAATTGGTGATCAACGAGGTTATATCGGTATTGTAAGGTCCGAGGAATTAGAATAATAAAGATAAGTAGATATAAAAAAAAATGACTTAAGTTCCTCTTTTAGAGGCATTATAAATGACCCACATATTTGTACCTATAAGAATTGATAAATTTAATGATAATTTGAGTTTTTTTACAGCATTTTTCTAAGTTTTTCTTTGTAAGTAGCTAGTAAATTCAGTGCAGTTGCATATGTAAATTTAGTTATAACACACTTCTAGTAGAATTTGCATTTCAGTTAGACAGTAGTCAGAGTGTTAACACCATTTATGAATCTACTATAATCTGTTATTTTATAAATAATATAAAATATACCTAAGAATTTATAATGACGAAATACAAATAATGTGTCAAATGTGATAAGGTTAATGGTTTAATGTTTTTTCTGTGGTTTGAGATAATTAATAAGTTAAAACCAACAGTACTTTTTAATTATGTAGACTATTAAAAATAATCAGTAGCATAATACTTTAATAAAAAAACCCAGCACAGTGGTGTCGAGGCACAGTGGAGATGTGGCATAGTTGGATCAAGTATAATGATATCTGACAGTGATTAAAATTACTATCATCAAAAACGCTTCAATGCAAATTTTTAGATAGTGTTTAATTTTAAAAAATTGGTGGATTATTCCAAAAACTACATGATCTGCTAGTTCCTTATTAATATCCAGATTAAGATAAAGTAAAGGGAAAAGGGATTATTAAACAATATTATTTCTCATAAAAAATTGTGTTGATCCAAACACTTTTTAATAAATTATTGCATAATAAAGTTAAAAATATAAAATACAAAATCGAGAATTTTCACACAATAATAGCATTCGGTAGCCATTTTCACCATGAAGACAAGTCCAGAGGTCAAATTTTTTTTTTCAAATTAAAGTATATTACATTAGCTTTAATTTAAGATATATATAAAAGTGTCAGACCTTCCGGAACATTTTCAAAAGTTAAGTTGAAAAAGTTAATTTTTTGTGAAAAAGTTGTCTTTTTAAATCCCCCCCTGTGGGCAGATAAAGGGTCAAATTTACAAAAAAAATATATCAAATGATAGGTAAAGACATCAAGCATCTATAAAAAAAAATATATTGATATGTTCATTTTTGAAAATGTTACGGCACATTTTAATAAAAAAAATTGAAAAAATTTCGAAAATTACCGATTTTAAGTTTGTAATTTTTTTGGAGGTTTCCCCCATTTACGGGGAACAGGGGATTTTTTTTCAATTTTTAAGGGTAATGTCTTCGACTAGATACGATTTGTGATCTTTTGACGTATCGTTGAAAGAAATCCGTTCGGTGAGAGCTGAGAAAAAGTGGTAACAGACACAAAAAAAAAAAAAAAAAAAAAAACACATCATAGTAAAACCAATACCTTCTCAGCTTCGCATCGAAGCTAAAATCAAGTTCAGTTAAAATCACTTATTATATTTTTTGTATTTGTATCGTAATAAATCATTTCAATAGAAATACTGATCTGTCTTATGTGACTCTAGATGTTTAAATAAATGCTATAACAGAAATATTCAGAACTATAATCCACATAGTTGTGTCCCACAGTTTTATCCTATAGTGATAATATCCAAAATTAGAAAAAAATCTAATTGCAGATTTTATATCAACGCAAAGGATTGCTTCATAAAATAAATTTTTGACTGCGAGAAAAATTCCTTGTAGACCATTTATTCATGATTAATAACAAATTATTTTCTGAAATATTTTGTATCTAGCCTTTCAATTCTTATATGCGTTAACCATAATAGTAGTAGCTACTTTATAACTTTGTATTTTATAATTTCTCTGTGAAACTTGCAATATTAAATTTTTAAATATCAATTTCATACTATATTATATTGTTATAATAAATATTTATTCATATATTATACTTCTAAATCAAATAACTATTAACTGGAATATAATTAAAGAAATAGGATATGATGTTAATTTTGTAATTATCCACCAATTTCTTAGAATTCACCACTATCTACAGATTTGCATCAAAGCGTTACATATAATAATGATTTCAATCACTGTCAAATATCATTTATACTTGTCCAACTATACTACGTCTACAATGTGTTACCTTATTGTTAAGAACTCCATATGGATGTTTAACGCTGATTACAATTCTGGCATCAATTTTTTTAATGTATATATAAAGATCTACTTAATTGAGCAAATTAAAAAAACCGATACTTCAAGGATTATTTATTTTGATTATATTATAATTATACAACTTGAACATATATTTTACATTGTATTATATTCAATTAAAATACATTCAATCATTTATATATCAAGTAATATAAAAATAATAAATACAAAAATTAATTTTCTGAACAGAAATATTATTTTAAGAAAATATAAGCAGTTAAAAATTTAAAGATGTATTGCCAAAATGGAAAAAAAATTAAAGCATTGTAAATCGATACATAATCGATACATCTTAAAATGTTTAAAACTTGAGCATATTGTATTTTATAGTATAAAATATCAAAAGCAATTTCTCAATATATTAACAGTTTTTAAATTAGTAATATGATTATCGTGTTAAAAGATTCACATTGTAATGCTTAAAAAATGGAAAAAAAATTAAATCTTTGTAAATAAGTATTGACAGTATTCATTCTAACAACAATTTCAAAAATCTCACTTTACTCCTTGTATGGCCAATAATCAATCATATAAAGAGGTTCATAATTTGATTTATATTCAAATGATTCCTTTGTATTGATATCACTTTCATCATTATAATCTTTTAGATCCTTTAAGTTAACTTGTATAGCATCATCTTCTACATTTTGCACATCTTTATAATATCCTATTTCAATATTATTTTTATCATTCGTACTAATATTGTATATTTCAGAATGTGATTCAGTATTACAAATACGATCTAAAAGAAATAAAATGACAATTTAAATGTGCAAAAATTACAAATATTTGCTTTATTCAAGAAGATGATAGTGATTTCTAAATTAAAATTTTCATCTACTTCAATTTTTCTTTATAATTATATTTGAAGATCAATTGATAACGAAAAAAAGAAATTTATATAGGTGAACCTATTTAAATTATATACATTTAATTTGAAAAGGCCCATGTCGAAAAATTATTTAATAAAAATTAGAATCAAATTCTTATAAGTAGCACATTAATATTAAACAATATATAATGTTAGTATTATATTGAACAAATAATGTTTTGAAGATTTCAGTCAATTATAATTTTCACAAATTAATGTCAAATAATATACTTAGAAAGTTTTAGAGTTATTAAAAATATAAATCTTTAAAACAAATAATTATTAAAGCTTTAATAAATTGTTTCACACATTTCAAGTATGTAATTGAATTTTTCATATGACAAAATTGTTTGTTTCAATTATTAATGTTTAATTATAAGCTCAATGACAATGCAATGCATCATCGAATTTTTGTTAAATATATAGAAATTTATGTTATATATAATGTAATAATACAATGTAATGAAAAAATATTTTGTCTTACCTATAACTTTAAATCCAATAAATTTGTTATAACGTGAGACATTAAAATAATGAATATTAAGATTTGATACAATAAAATTAAAATATTCATTCCATTTTTTCAAATCGATCATATATATTTCTACTTTTTTAATGATATTATCTAATTGATTTTTAATCTCATCAGCATTATTTTCAGTAATATTTTTATTAGATAAAATTATATTTTTTGTGAAGTACAATTTGCTTTTAATGAAGAAATTCGAAAGTATTTTAATTAATATATTATTATACATAATATTATGTATGGATAAATATTTGTTTTCAATATAATTATTTAAGGCATTATTAAATTTATTTAAGATGTCGTTAGGCAAATAATTATTATTGTACATAGAGAGAGAAATGAATTCTTTTACATAATTCATTATTTTTTGACCGATTTCAATAAAATTTGATTTTAACCAAAACTTTACATCATCTGAATTTTTTGAAGATGCAACTTGAATTAAGGTTAAAAAATTGCGAATAAGAATAGCTATTGGTCTAAAAGTAGCCCCAATTACCATCTTTATGTATGGTAAAACATCCTTAGAATTAAAATCATATTTCATATACTCAAATATATCTTGTATAGTTAAGCGAGTACTATTAGTACATTTAACGTTAATTGGAGTGAATCGTAGTAGATTTAATTCTATTCGTTGACTATTTTGTAAGGTCATTATATCGTAAAACAAAAAAAGTTTTGGATGAAAACGTTCGTATGAATTCCTTTCTACTACAAATTTAATTTTTGTCAATATTTTATCCTTAAGATCATTATTTATTTTTATTAGATCAGTAATCTGATATTCATTTTCACTGATTGGTGGATTGCAACTAACCTTATAGTCATAAAACGGTATATTAAAACAATACCCATTTATGTAACTTGTTAGTTGTTCTTTAACTGCAAAATGTATAATCTTATAGCCTTCTAATAATTTTTGAGCATCATTTTTTTCATCATCATCAATTTTAGCAATCATATTTAATGAGCCAGAAATGTTATTTAAGTACATATTTACCGTGATTAATGTATAAGGAAACTTTTTAGAATTATTGTATATCAAGTCCTCCAAAAATATCATAATTACTTTACCATGTGTTTGAAGTGCTTTGCCATAGTTCATAAGATTTTCTATTGTTAATTGTTCATTATTTTTTTCAAATTGTAACAAAAATCTTTCATTATGATTAAAAAAATTTAGAAAATAACGAGAATGTGAGCACTTTAAGTAATGTGCTAAATGACATAAACTTACTTTAAATGTTATCATTAACATGAAAAGTAAAAAGTATTTCATTGCAAAAATTATTTACGTAAGGTTCATTTCCTGATGATTCAAATTTAAAAAAAATAGCTATACACTAGTTGTAAAAAGTATTTTGTGCGTTGTTTTTATTAATTTTGTTGTACCATATTTATTAAATTAATCATTGGAATACAAGAATTAATCTTATTTAGATATACGTGTTCAACATTCAACATATTTACTTAATTGTTGACGTTATTATTGTATCTATATACCAAAAGTAAACTTATAATACAAAAAACTGTATTTTTAGAACACTTATATACAAGGTTTTTTATGAATAATTTTATTTAAAATATAAAAGGAAATAAGTTTTTTCAATGAAAGTTGTTACAAAATTGCTTTACGTTTTTTAATACATATTTTGATATTATTTTCAACTATGAAACTTCAACATCAAATTGATCTGTAGACGTAATTTATCAATATTATCTTTGTGCATTTTGAGTAAATAAAAAAAATGGATTAAATTTATTACACCTATTCCGAACTTAACATGTTACAAAGGGAGGTTTTAATATAAATATCAAGCAGATGTGCTCCTATTTCATTTAAAAATCAATTCTCAACATTTAGAAGATATTCGGAGAAAAATAAAATGTATAACAAAGATTTATCCTTTATTTAAACACCATTGAAATTAATAAAAATAGAAATTACAAATTATGATTTACAATCATTATATCGAAAAGATCACTATCTAAACATTAGTGTTCTTCATACATCAAATTAACTGTGATATTCGTAATTTATGTTAAAGAAAAAAATTTAAATATTTTACTTATTCTATGGGATTTAAAATGAAAACTTTTTCACAAAAAATTAGTACTAATTTTTTCTATGAATAATTACACTTAAAATTATATATAATATATATTCTAATAACAACCATTTTAGCTTCGATGTAAAACTGAGAAGGTATTAATTTTACTATGATGTGTTTGTCATTTTTTTCCTTAAAACTTCCATAACTTTTTCAAAAAACAACATAATTTTTTTTTTTACTAAAACCTTAGATATTTCCTTTCTTTTGTTATCATTTTTTTTGAAAATCTAACACTTAACCTGCTCACTAAAGGAATTGAAATTAGCAACTTTTTTACAAAAACTAACTTTTTCAACTTAATTTTTGAAAATGTTCCGGAAATACTGCGTCCTTTAAACACCACATCTTCTATGTGCAAATGGCTGTCGAAATTAAAAAAAAAATGTAATGTTTGCGATAAAAATCACCTTTTATCGGAATGTTTTTTGTACTTAAAACTTCCATAACTTTTTCAAATATTAACAAATCAAAATAATATTCTTTTATATTGAAACCTTAGATATTTCCCTTTCATTTGATATCATTTTTTTTGAAAGTCGTATACTTAACCTGCTCATTGGAGGGGATTTAAAATAGCAACTTTTTTACAAAAACTAACTTTTACAACTTAATTTTTGAAAATGTTCCGGAAATACTGCGTCCTTTAAACATATATCAAATTAAAGCTTATTTTATGTACTATAAAATGAAAAATAAAATTTGTCCCTATCTTTTAAAAATTTGACGACCTATCTTCTATATGCAAATGGCTACCGTATTCAAGAATATGCTATTATTGTGTTAAAATCCTGGGTTTTGTACTTCATTTTATTTTAAAATATCTTATAAGGGCAATACACTGACTTTCATGAATATTTTATAATTTAATTGACATAGAATAGAGTTCATAAGACACGAGAAATTAAACTTATTAAAATTTTTTTATTTTTTTTTAAGTCGAAAAAGTAATTTTTAAATTTAAGTTAGTTTAAATAGCCAATTTTATCAGACGACAAAAGCATCGAATAATTGCCGAATCGGTAACACTTGTATTTTTCACGCGAAGGGTACGGGGTTCGAATCCACTTGTGGCAATTCATATTTTGCATTTTTTTTGAGTTAGAATAAAATGTTCAATTTATTTGATATTTATCTCATTTAGATTCAATAACTTCAATAAATATAAAGGATCCTATCACTATAGTCTCCCCTCGTGAGAAGAAATTTATATTCATGTTAATATTATTTTACTATGTAGTTCCTTTTGTGGCTACAATTTATTTTACCAACCCTCACTAAACCTAATTTTTTCAACGATACGTCAAATGATTACAGTTCGTATTTTGTTAAAGTTATTACTCTTAAAAATCGAAAAAATATTCCTTATTTAAATAAAAAGTAGCTTAACCAGCTTTTTCCATACAAATAATTAAAATAATTAAAATCATTAATTTCTAATATTCTTAAAGTATTCATTGACGAATTTGATTTAATACGATAAAAGTTTTCAACTACAAAAGTAAATAATTTTACTTTGTAATTTATTAATTTTTTAACTCTATTTGTGTGTGCTACTACCAGTCTATAATATTCCAAATTCTATTTTAACATGTTGCTATATAAATCATTTCTAAAAAAAATGATTGTTAATTTCTCCTGAATTAACAATGGATTTTTACAATTATAATCAAATTTTATAATACCCTCAATTGATTGAATCTTTTTAACGACTTTGTTTTGATTGGTTATTTTAGTTAAACTAAATCATTAAAATTAATTAATTTCTGAATATTTCCATTGTAGAATCTTTTTAAACACCAAAAGTTAATTAGAAATGATTACTATGATTTTTATTTAAGTTTCTGTTACGATAAAAATGTAAAAAAAATCGAACTTTTCTGATAAATTTACTGTAAATAGTAATTATAAAATTTCCTGACTGCATATTAATCTTAACAATTTCATTTTTTTCTATTTAATAATGTAAATCTCAATCATGCAAGTTGACCAAAAAGTTACGGTTTTAAATTCATTTTTTTTTTTATTATAAACTTTCAATTTAAGGACGAAATATAGAAGGTTAAAAGTTATTACTTTTAACATATTAAAAATCAATTTCAATAATAATTTGAAAACAATTCAATATAATTATTATATAATAGTTTATATTATATTTATGAATCTAGGAATAACTAATCTCGATATAATTAAGGATATAGTTGATGTTGCATTTGTAATTATCCACTAATTTCTTAGAATTAATCATTATCTACAGATATGCATCGAAGCATTTTTTATGATAGTGATTTTAATTAATCACTGTCAGATTAATTCTATACTGAACCCAACTATGCTACGTCCTCACTGTGCCGCGATTCTACTGTGCTGGTTTTTTTTTTTAGGTTGTATACGCCTTAAAAATATTTTATGTTAAATAAGAGGTTTAAAGCAAAACCTTGAAAAATGTACAAACTTTAGTCTCATGATTTTGGTTTCAATGATTTTATTTAATATTTAAATAGCATATTTTTATACTAAATTCCAAAGAATCGTAATTTTTTTTTATGTTAATAATTAAACTTTATTGGTGTTACTGAATTCCGGTATTCTTTTATAGTTTATTAATACGGCTAATTAATTAAATATCAAATTGACTAGTACGTTTTTATCTTTTACAAAAATCTGAAGTGTTAATCTTAAATTTGATATATTCCATATTTTAAAACATTTTTAGGATGAAACCTAATTAATATTATTATCTTATAGTTTCATAACTTTGTATATTAAGCCCAATGTCAAATCAAGAGTTCAACTATTTTTAGCTTCCTTGCGAAGCTGAATAGATACTAATTTTACTATGAAGTATTTTTTTTTATTTTTTTTTTTTGTTTATGTTACCTTTTTATCTACTCAAAGATATTATCCTCAAAAATTGTTCTTGTTTTCCCTATAATTGGTGGAAATTCTCAAAATAATTACAAATTTAAAAATGGCTAATTTTCGACATTATTTTAATTTGTTTTACTTAAAACTGCTACAACTTTTTTTAAAAATGGTCAAATCATTATAACTTTTTTTTTGATACGTTAAATATTTACCTATCATTTTGTATATTTTATGTATAAATTTGAACCTTTACTTGCTCACTGAGAAAGATTCAAAATGATAACATTTTCAAAAAAAATAAACTTTTTCAATTTAACTTTTGAAAGTGTTCCGGAAAGTATGACACTTTTATATATATCTTAAATTAAAGCTAATGTATAATGTTCTTCATTATGGAAAAAGAAATTTGACCTCTGGACTTGTCTTTGTGGTGAAAATGGCTACCGAATGCTATTTTTGTGTCACAATTTTCGGTTTTATATTTAATTTTATTTTAAAATAACTTACAAAGTTTTTGAGTTAGAAAAAATATGTTAACTCATTTAATTTTTATATAATTTAGATTCAAATGATAGCAACTATTATTTAGTTAAAGATAATATTACCCTCAAAAATTGAAAAAAATTCCACTTAATTAATTAAAAACTTACTTAGGCCACATTCTCTATATAGACATTTAAAATTATTAATTTTGAATGTTTTTAAAGTATTTATTGTCAAATTAGATTTGATATGTTTCAACTACAAAATTAAATAATTGTATTTTGTAATGTATTAATTTTTTAACATTATTTGTGTGTGTTACTAACATTCTATAATATTCCAAATATTTTGGTCACATGTTGCAATATAAACATAAAGAATAATTTTTAGTTTCATCTGAATTTAACAAAATATTTTTTACAATTATAATTAAATTTTATAATATTCTCAACTGATAATTTTTCAACAACACTTTAATTTGTTTTTTAGTTAAACTAAATCATTAATATTAATTCAGTTCTGCATATTTCAATTGTAGAATCTATTTAAACACCAAAAATTACTTAGAAACGATTACTATGATTCTATTTAAGTGATTTTCTACAATAAAAATGCAAAAAAGATATTGAGCTTTTCTGATAAATAGTAATTATACAATTTGCTGACTCTATATTAACCTTAAGAATACTATTTTTTTATTCCCGTAAAATTTTCTATTTTCTATTGTAAATTTCAAACTTGAAGATGAACTAAAAGTTATGATAACAAATTCAACTTTTTTTTATTATTAACTTTCAAAAAATCAACTATAAAAAACCAAAAACTTAGGTTAAAAATGATATTTTCCATTGATTATTTTTAACATATTAAAAATCAAAATCTGTTATAATTTAAAAACAATTTTTAATGTTTTAAAGTATTTTTTTATCGTAATAAATCATTTCAAAAGAAATATTAATAATTTCTATGTAACTCTTGGTCTTTAAATAGATGATACAATTGAAATATTTTTTTTATTTAGAACTATTTTTCTTATAGTTATATCTTGTAGTTTTTAACTAATTAGTAATAATATCAAAACTTATCAGTGATAGAAAAAATATAATTGCTGATTTGAAATGAGCACGAAAAATTGAATAATAATAGTATATTTTTGACTCAGATGAACATTTTTTGCAGACCATTTATTTATAGTTAACAAAAAATTATTATCTAAAAAGTTCTGTGTCAAGCCTTTTAATTTTTTATAAATTCTCCGAAAAAATTACAATACTAAATAATTAAATTTTAATTTCATACTACGTTGAATTGCTTTAATAGATATTTATTCATAAATTATACTTACAAAGCAACTATTGATTAAAAATAATGATAGAAATACAAGTTAATTTTTCTTTAAGAATAATAAGAGACATTTAAAAAGATATATTTGCATCGAAGCGTTTTTTGTGATTATAATCTCTGTCAGATATTATATATACTGGACCCAATTATGCCACGTCACCACTGTGCAGCAACCTCACTGTGCTGGTTTTTTTTTTAATACATTGTATATTATATTCTACATAAATAATATTAATGATTGAAAAAACTAAATTTTCACTTACTTAAAATTTAAAAATCAATAAAATACTCATAACTTATAATATTGAAATATCGAATTATAAATAAGTAAACAATAAAATTAAAAAAGTCATTTCATATATTCGAATCATTCAAAATATCAACAATCAACTTTTTGGATGGTTTGTTTAAATAATTTTAAATCTCATTATTATTACTTTTAGGAAAGTTTTTATTGGTTAGAACCATATCACGTATGAAGTATAATTTGTTTTTGATGAATAAATTTAAGAGTAATTTAATTAATTCATCATTATATTTAATATCAATATTAGATAACTACTTTTTCTAGTATAAATGTTTATAGCTTTAATAAATCCAATATAGTCCTTTAGTTAGTTTTGAAAATTGATCAGAACGAGAGAATTGTATTATTTTATGTAATTTATTATTTTTCGACCCATGTTAATTATTATCGGATTTAAGAAAAATTTTACACCATTTGAATTACTGAAGATGAGAAGTCTTTATGTTATAATTATTATATTTCTAGATTATTTAACTCTGTATTAAAAGTCCAACGAAGACCAGCAGTAAATATTTTATAAGAACACATCAAAGATTGTTGAAGAATTACATTTTCACTGAACTAAAACTTCAAAACCAATAAATTTATGATAATTTAAACCATTGATAGTAACAATTTTTAATTTTTTTTTCAATGGAATTTAATTATTCATTCCATTATTTAAAATCGTTCACATATTTTTCAACTTTTTTAATGATTTATTCGAATTGAATTTTAATCTCATTAACAACATTATTTTCAGTAATATAAATTCAGTTTAATATCGATTTCCGATACTTATATTATTAATATAATTATTTAAGATATTAATAAATGCATTTAAGACAATGTTTTAAGAATAGCTATTGATCGAAAAGTAACCCCAACCACTATCTATATGTATGCTAAATATCCTTGGAATTAAAATCATATTTCATATATTCAAATAAATCTTGTATAGTTATTTTAAAATATTATATTTTTTAGAATCTGTAAGGTCATTATATCGTAAAACAAAATATTTTTCGTAAATACATTTGGGTATAAATTCCTTTCAACTATAAAACTAATACTGTTCGGTATTTTATCCATAAGATCATTAATTATATTTACTAGATTAGTAGTAGTATATTAATTATCTCTAATTAGATAATTACACTTATTTCATTTTCAAAACATGGTATATTTTTACAATAACCATTTATGCAATCTGATACTTGATCTTTATCTATAAAATATATATTCTTCTAAAAAATTTTTAGCAATATTATCTTCGTTATGAGCAGTCATATTTAACGAATAAAAAAAGTTATTTTTTTCATACTTACCGTAATCAAACAAAATGGATAAATAATATTATTACAGTTTTTCAAGTATTTGAAATATCTTATCTATATTTTATAAGATTTTCTATTGTTAAATTTTCTTTATTTTTAGCTTCGATGCGAAGCTGAGAAGGTATTGGTTTTACTATGATGTGTTTTTTTTTTTTTTTTGTGTCTGTTACCACTTTTTCTCAGCTCTCACCGAACGGATTTCTTTCAACGATACGTCAAAAGATCACAAATCGTATCTAGTCGAAGACATTACCCTTCAAAATTGAAAAAATTTCCCTCGTTCCCCGTAAATGGGGGAAACCTCCAAAAAAATTACAAATTTAAAAATCGCTAATTTTCGAAATTTTTTCAATTTTTTTTACTAAAAACTGCCGTAACTTTTTCAAAAATGAACATATCAATATAATTTTTTTTTATATAGATGCTTGATGTCTTTACCTATCATTTGGTATATTTTTTTTGTAAATCTGACACTTAACCTGCCCACAGGGGGGGATTTAAAATGACAACTTTTTCACAAAAAATTAACTTTTTCAACTTAACTTTTGAAAATGTTCCGGAAGGTCTGACACTTTTATATATATCTTAAATTAAAGCTAATGTAATATACTTTAATTTGAAAAAAAAAAATTTGACCTCTGGACTTGTCTTCGTGGTGAAAGTTGACATCAAAGTTAATAAAAAATTACGATTTTTGTAAAATAATTTTTTTTTATATTTTTAACTTAATAATGCTCTAACTTTTTCAAAAATGAACATATCAATATAATTTTTTTTTATATAGATGCTTGATGTCTTTACCTATCATTTGGTATATTTTTTTTGTAAATCTGACACTTAACCTGCCCACAGGGGGGGATTTAAAATGACAACTTTTTCACAAAAAATTAACTTTTTCAACTTAACTTTTGAAAATGTTCCGGAAGGTCTGACACTTTTATATATATCTTAAATTAAAGCTTATGTAATATACTTTAATTTGAAAAAAAAAAATTTGACCTCTGGACTTGTCTTCGTGGTGAAAGTTGACATCAAAGTTAATAAAAAATTACGATTTTTGTAAAATAATTTTTTTTTATATTTTTAACTTAATAATGCTCTAACTTTTTCAAAAATGAACATATCAATATAATTTTTTTTTATATAGATGCTTGATGTCTTTACTTATCATTTGGTATATTTTTTTTGTAAATCTGACACTTAACCTGCCCACAGGGGGGGATTTAAAATGACAACTTTTTCACAAAAAATTTACTTTTTCAACATAACTTTTGAAAATGTTCCGGAAGGTCTGACACTTTTATATATATCTTAAATTAAAGCTAATGTAATATACTTTAATTTGAAAAAAAAAAATTTGACCTCTGGACTTGTCTTCACGGCGAAAATGGCTACCGAATGCTTTTTTCGTGTGAAAATTCTCGATTTTATTATTTATATTATATTTAACTTTATAATGCTATAACTTATTGAAAAGTTTATGGATCTACACAATTTTTTTATGACAAATAATATTTTTTAATAAACCCTGTTTCATTTACCATACTTTATCTTTATCGAGATATTAATAAGGAACCAGCAGATCAAGTAGCTTTTGGAATAAAACACCAATTTTTTTAAAATTAAACACTATCTAAAGATTTGCATCGAAGCGTTTATTTTTGATAGTGATTTTAATCACTGTCAGATATCATTTACTTGATCCAACTATGCCACGTCACCACTGTGTCGCGACCCCCCTGTGCTGGGTTTTTTTTATTAATTGGAATTAGACATTAAAAAGAATCATTTTTTAATAATATATTTGCGTAATTGTTCAGTTGACATTATTATTAATTCGATACTCTTAAAATTAAATTAAAATGCTGAAATCAATAATTTTAATTCTATTAATACTAAAATATAATTGCAAATACACTAAATATATAATAGAAAGTAGATAATGTAGTATAATTATTAACACATCGACTGCCCCAACGAAAAAGGTCGTAACTCGATTTTTACATTTTTTATAAGTAGTATATCTTAAAAAACCCTGAAGTCATAATTTTTTTAAAAACTGAATCTTGTAATAATTACGGTATCCTTCATTCTACCAGTGATGTTATTTTGGGAAATTTACGTTTAAAAATAAAATAAGAATATGAATTGCAATCCTTGTCTTATTCATACTGAAAAGTTAGAAAAAATGAATTACGACCTTTTTCCTTGGTAGTCGACACGTACTGAATATCATATATATATATATGAATAAAGCAAAATAATCATCTTAGGAATGTTTCCCTTTTAGGGTAATCAAAATACAATTTATCAACACATGTTTCCAATCCTCTACAATTCATTAACTACGCCCACATCAGGGTTTCTATAACAATTAACCAATCACAAATAATTATCCAACATCTCAAGAATTTCACTAGAGATCGTTGGCTTACTTTAGACAGAATATAAAAAGCTATTTTTTCATAAAAAGCCACCTCTCTGGGCTACAACTGCTGTTCTTCTCTCTGAGCTGCTGCTCATTCTCTTACATAAAATCTGCGTCAGTATATGTAAATATTTTATTCCTACGACTTTTTCCATATCATCCCGAATGGTTAACATTGTTTTAGATGATTTATTAATATTTAACCCATAAATATGTTTTATTTATTTTTTCTATTAACTAATATCCTCACAAGAAATAAATATAGTTTGTATTTTATATAAGTTTTAAATATTATTGTACCCTTCATTTCTAGACAGCCTTAAATGTGCCAAACAAAGTGAAGAAGCGTAATTTGTGATTGGAATTAATTAGTCTTAGTAGTTATACCTTTGCCTGTATACTCGCACAACCATAAAGGACTATACCAATTACCTTCCGGTAACGTACAGGCAGTTGAGGTAAAGAGTAGTACTAAATTTATAAAAGAATATTTTTGAAGTGCGTCGACAAGCCAGTTCTAGAACTAGTAGTCCTGGGAGAATTTATTATAAAATATATAGTTCGTATAGTAGGAAACTACATCTTGGAAATATTTTCTGCGTACGAACCCGCCAAACTAAGCAATTATGGACTATACCAATTACCTATCGGTTACGTGTTACGTGTCGGCAGTTGGCGTAAAGGATAGTAAGAGTTGTATTGAAATAATATTCAACATATATTAACGAAGTTAGCTGTGTCCGCGCCAGACAAGGCTTTACGCTGATTAACACTGGTCCACCACAGTCTTGTTAATTATATTTTGAATAAAGAAAGACATATTCTTATAATTATAGATTGACAAGCTCAGAGTAAACTCTAAGAATATCGACATCGACTATAGGGAATTCATCGAAAATATTATTAGTAGAAATATATTATAATAGAAAAAGCCTATAAAAAGTATAAAAAAAAATAAAAAGTTATAATATATGCATTAGGGTGGTCTAAAAGTGACAAAAAAAAATTTTTTTTTTTATGTTATACTCCTACACTTGAAAATTGTTCTACCTGGTTTTATATACAATTCTCAAGAAAAAAAAACACGAAAAATTAATTTTTGAGCCATCCCAAGCTATTTGAAAATTTTTAACTTAAAAAAATAATAATGAAAACTATTTTATGTATACGTTCTTATATTTTTTTATCAATAAGTCAAGCTATATTATATAAATCATTTTTAACATTTCTAATTTTACTTACTAAAGAATTAAAAAATTATATAAAAGTTGAATTGCTTTTTTTTAAAGTGTGTTTGCTGCAATCAGGGTAAATCTTCCGATGCTCAGAAACTACTTGTAAGAGAAACTGAAGTTGATCCTCATCATGGGTAATTTTGCGATTAAGGTCTTGGATCAATGAAACTCCTCTTTCTGCCACGTCATTGGTAACTCGAAGATTCTTAAAAACTTCCTCTGCTTTTAAGTAGCTTTTAGACTCGGTCCAGTTTACCACGTCATTTTTCAAAAATTCATCGACACCAAATTCTGTGAAAATTTGTATTGTATTTTTGTTAGCTAAATCATGAAGCTGTAAATTTTCTACATCGTGTTGGTCAATTTTCGGTCTTACATTGGGAACTTCTGGAGAGGGGTTATTATTTATGGCGTAAATTATCTTACATTTGGTTTCAACAGGGACATTTTTGTCGAACAGACAAAGACCAACTAACTCATCTGACAAATACCATAAATGACCCATCATTTTTTTTACAGTGGCTTTTGAAATATGTGGATTATCATATTTTATTAAGGTCTTTATCAGTTGCAAGTCATTAT
>NW_026099572.1:15027886-15030503 GCF_025091365.1 Daktulosphaira vitifoliae | reverse complement strand
GTATCTAGTCGAAGACATTACCCTTCAAAATTGAAAAAATTTCCCTCGTTCCCCGTAAATGGGGGAAACCTCCAAAAAAATTACAAATTTAAAAATCGCTAATTTTCGAAATTTTTTCAATTTTTTTTACTAAAAACTGCCGTAACTTTTTCAAAAATGAACATATCAATATAATTTTTTTTTAAATCAGACTATTTCCCTATATACAGGGGGGCTTCAAATATAAAAAATGCATATAGAAAGTAGAACTTTTTCAACTTAACTTTTGAAAGTGTTCCGGAAGGTCTGACACTTTTTCGAGTTACATTACATTTAATATGAGTACTAAAATTTATATTCCATTTATTTCATTTTACGGTTACTTTTTATCATGTTACACTTACGTTAGACACAACGTTATATGACGTGTGATCAAAAAATACCCGGACTGTGTTAATAATATTTATATCAATTAAGATAACGAAATCCCGATAATTTAATTCGATAAAGTAACTTCTAACGAGAATTTGAGCATTGGTTTGAAATCGATAACAATATTTATTTTTATTTTATAGCATTTTTACGAAAACATGTTTCAGTCATGGGTCCATTTTTGAAATGGAAACATTAGAAGAACAACGTGTGTGTGTAAAATTTTGTTTTAAATTAGGGAAAAGTTCTAGTGAAACTTTTAAACTTTTGAAGCAAGCTTTTGGAGATGATGTTCTGTCTCGGACATTATGTTTTGAGTGGTTTAAACGGTTTAAGGAAGGTAGGTCATCCACTAAGGATAACGAACGATCTGGTAGACCATCGACCAGTAAAACAAATGAAATTATTCGAAATAATCGTCGATTAACTATCAGAGAAGTTGCAAAAGACGTCTGAATATCTTATGGTTCTTGCCAAGAAATATAAAGCAAAGAATTGGGCATGAGCCGAATCGCAGCCAAATTTGTTCCTCGTCTCTTAACCAATGAACAAAAACAAAACCGTAAGACCATCTCTCAAGAACTTCTTGAAAGAACAGAAACTGACCTAGACTTTTTAAAAAATATTGTAACTGGTGATGAAACTTGGATTTACGGGTATGATGTTGAAACCAAGCGTCAATCGTCACAGTGAAAGTCAGCAAATTCCCATAGACCAAAAAAAGCAAAACAGGTGAGATCAAATGTGAAAGTCATGTTAATCACTTTTTTTTATTTTCGTGGTATAGTTCATCGTGAATGGGTGCCTCAAGGACAAACAGTAAATCAGTTTTTTTATTTAGAAGTCATGAAAAGATTACGAGAAAATGTTAGAAAAAAAAGGCCAGAAAATTGGAAAAGTGGTTCTTGGATGTTGCATCACGATAACGCCCCGGCTCACAGCTCATTGCTCATTCGTCAGTTCTTAGCGAAAAATTAGACTACAGTAGTTCCACAACCACCATACTAACCCGACCTGGCACCATATGACTTTTTTTTGTTTCCGAAGTTAAAATCTACGCTCAAAGGACGTCGTTTTCAAACAATTGATGACATAAAACAAAATACGGAAATCGATCTAAAGGACATTCCAATTAGTGCCTACCAGGAATGTTTTCAAAAGTGGAAAAGAAGATGGAAGCGGTGCATTGCTTCCCCGGGAGATTATTTTGAAGGTAATAATGTTTATATAGAATAATATTGAGTTAATAAAGTTTTATTTAAAAGATCCGAGTATTTTTTGATCACGCCTCGTAAATGCATATGTGTGTATGTGTGAGTTTATTTATTTATTGTATCATTAAAGTGTAG
Source organism: Daktulosphaira vitifoliae (assembly GCF_025091365.1). NCBI lineage: Eukaryota > Metazoa > Arthropoda > Insecta > Hemiptera > Phylloxeridae > Daktulosphaira > Daktulosphaira vitifoliae. The sequence continues at coordinate 15,028,743 of NW_026099572.1, read as the reverse complement.
TGTATATTAATATACAAGCGATAGAGAAGGTAATTGATATGACGCTATATTGTTTAAACCCAACTAAACGCTAAATTGTACATTCCCAAACAACAATCATATAATGTCAATTGCCACCGGAATTTCTGGTAATCTTTTTCTTTTTTTTTTCCTTAATCCCAACTACTTGGGGTCGGCCACCCTTATCCTAAGCTTCCACTTGACACGATCTTCCACATCTTCTACGNTTCCACTTGACACGATCTCCCACATCTTCTACGCTCACATCAGCTGTCCTCAAATCGCATTCAATAGCATCCCTCCATCTCTTTTTTGGTCTTCCTCTATCTCTTCTTCCTTCCACATTCATTTNCTTCCTCTATCTCTTCTTCCTTCAACATTCATTTCTATAACTGTTCTTACAGCTTTCGATTCTTCTTTCCTCATACCATGACTAAACAATCTAAGTCTATTTTCTGTCATCTTATCCACGATTGACGCAACACCTATACTTCCTCTTATATGCTCGTTCCTTATCCTATCTTCTCTAGTCACTCCACTCATCCAACTAAGCATTCTCATCTCTGCTACACTTATTCTCTGCTCTACTTTCTTATCAACCGCCCAACACTATTAACCATACATCATAGCTGGCCTCACAATTTCATACTAAATTTAAAAACTATAATTAGTATTTATTCATATATTATATTTTAAAATCAAAGAACTACTAATCAGGATATAATTAAAGAAATTAGAGTTGATGTTGCTTTGGGAATAATCCACCAATTTCTCAAAATTAAACACTATCTACAGATTTGCATCGAAGCGTTTCTTATGATAGTGATTTTAATCACTGTCAGATATCATCTATACTT
>NW_026099572.1:15001745-15027781 GCF_025091365.1 Daktulosphaira vitifoliae | reverse complement strand
ATATTTAACTTTATAATGCTATAACTTATTGAAAAGTTTATGGATCCACACAATTTTTTTATGAGAAATAATTTTTTTTAATAAACCCTTTTTCATTCGACATACTTTATCTTAATCGAGATATTAAGGAACCAGCAAATCAAGTAGCTTTTGGAATAAAACACCAATTTTTTTAAAATTAAACACTATCTAAAGATTTGCATCGAAGCGTTTATTTTTGATAGTGATTTTAATCACTGTCAGATATCATTATACTTGATCCAACTATACCACGTCACAACTGTGCCGCGACCCCCCTGTGCTGGGTTTTTTGTTTATTACAATAGTTTAAACAAATTACAATTATAGTCCTATTTTTTTTCAATAACATAATTAGACTATATTTTTATTAAAGTATTATAATACTGTATATTTTTGATATTCAACATAATAAAAAAAAAAGGGGTAGCAAAGTGGGGTCGCGGCACAGTATGGACGTGGCATAGTTAGGACAAGTATAGATATCTGACAGTGATTAAAATCACTATCATAAAAAACTCTTCGATGCAAATCTGTAGATAGTGTTTAATTTTAAAAAATTGATGGATTATTCCAAAAGCTACATGATCTCCAATTTCCTTATTTATATCTTGATTACATGTTTTATGATTTATAAGTGTAATACATTAATAAGTGTATATATATATAATAGGGTGGTTCTTAAAATTAATGTAGTAAAATTTAAAAATTATACAATCTCAATTAGTTTCAATACTTATAAAAATGAGGTACGCAATGTTTCAGGTAAATCAGAAAAGATTAACCCGTGTCATAAAAGGCCTAAAGTTTGAAAACTCAAAAATTTTGGATAACCATACATTTTTCATTGTTTTTTTAGTTCAGCGCGTTAAATAATGTATTCACAACAAAGTTGTAAGAACAAATGTTGTTTAAAATAATATTTTACACAAATTATTTTCTGAACAATCTTTTGATTTACTTATTATTAATGTATAAAAAATCAATATACATATAATGTTGTTGTTGAAAACTCACAAAATAAAGTGAATGTTAGTTGTAGTTTTTCAACTAGTGGTAATAATTTTCGTAATTTATCATAACAGCAATGTATAATCTTGAATAAACTTTTTTCAAACCATCAAGTCACAATTTATTACAAGAATGAATAAAAAGACGATAAAGTCTTAATCAAAACCCATTACTAATATTTGTCCTAACTATACATTTTTCAGGTTATTGTTTTCATTAGTTCTATTGCGCCCGTATGATCATTTTTAGATCGTATACATTTTAGTGTTTACAATAATTTTGATATTTTAACATTTTTTGAATACATATTAAAATGGCTTCACGGATAACTTTACGAAAAGATACATTTATATTTTTGATTGGTTTCCCGTCAAACCAAATTATTGATAGTAAATTACCGTCAATAAAACAAGTACTATCGGTTTTTTTTTTAATATTCGTCATGTTAACCTGAGCTTACTTGAGAGCTCTAAACTGACAATAAAAGAGGTAAGTATTTTTTGGCAAAAAGCGCGTATACCTATCAGTGCTGAACAGTATTGCATAAATAAACTTCAAAAATATTACGATGAATAGAGAAATTTACAAAAACTGCAATACAGAAAATCTGACACTCAAGCAAAAAAAAAAAATGAAGAATTTAGTTCATTCAAGATTATTTCAAAAGCAACCATAACTCTTATTCCCTTAATTTTGTTCCAATTTATAATTATAATATATGAATACATAATAATCATAGTAATTCAATTTAGTATGAAATTGATATTCAATAATATTGTAAATTTTACGGAGATATTATAAAAATGAAAAGGAGTTGTATATTCATATACTTTTAACGCATATAAAAATTTAGAGGGATTGATTTAATACTTTTTAATAAAAAAATTTTGTTACTTATGAATAAATACACTAGACTACAAGAAACTTTCATCAGAAAAAAAAATATCCTTTTCTAAATCAACTTTTCACGATATTTTCAAATGTGCAATTAAACTTTTTCTATTACTTCTCAGTTTTAATATTATTTCTTATTATTAAATAATAAGTATTTACATTAAAAAAAAAAAATAATTAAGAACAAAAAAGAATTGTTTTAAATTAATACTGATTTTGATTATTAATATGTTGAAAATAAGGAAAATTATATATTTAACCTATTTTTTTAATCGATAAAGTTGATTTTTGTGAATAATTATATTAAAAAAAATGAATTTATTTTACCATAAATTTTATCTCAATTGGCAAGTTTGAAATTGACAGTATTAAATAGAAAATTTTATGAGAATTAAAAAAATTGTATCGTTAAGATTAATATGCAGTTAGGAAGTTTTATAAATACTATTTATCGTAAATTTATCAGAATAGATAAATATTTTTTTGCATTTTTATCGTAATAGATAACTTAAAAGTAATAGTAATCATTTCTTAATAACTTTTGGTGTTTAGAAAGATTCTGCCAGTGAAATATGAACTGAATTAATTTTAATTATTTACTTTAACTAAAATAACCAATAAAACATCGAAACTAAAAAAACACATCATAGTAAAATTAATATCTTCTCCACTTCGCATCGAAGCTAAAAAAGTGGTTAAAAAGATCTACTCAATTGAGCGTATAATAAAATTTGATTATAATTGTAAAAATCCATTGTTAATTCAGGAGAAACTAACAATCATTTTTTTTAGAGATAATTTATATAGCAACATGTTACCAACAAATTTGGAATATTATAGTCTAGTAGTAGCACACACAAATAGAGTAAAAAAATTATTAAATTACAAAGTAAAATTATTTAATTTTGTATTTGAAACCTATCATATCAAATTATCACATCAAACTTGATTCATCAATAAATATTTTGAAAACATTAGAAATTAATGATTGTAATTGTCTGTATGGAGAACATGAAATAAGTAACTGTTTAATTGATAAATTAGAATTTTTTTTCAATTTTTGAGGGTAATATCTTCAACTAGATACGAATTGTAGTCATTTGACGTATCGTTGAAAAAAGTAGGTCAAGTTAGAGCAGAGAAAATAAATGATAGTCACAAAAAAATATCTTCTCAGCATTGCTTCGAAACTAAAACATAAAATATAGTAAAATAATTTTAATAAGAATAAAAAACTTCTTCTCGCGAGTGGCGACTACAGTGATGAGATCCTTGATGTTTATTGAAGTTATTGAATCTAAATGAGATATAAATCAAAGCAGTTGAAAATTTATTCTAACTAAGCTAATTCAAATTTCAAAGTTATTTTTCTCGACTTCAAAAAGCAAAAAAATTGAAATAAGTTTAACTTTCTATGCTATATTAATTTTTTATTATATATAATATTTATGAAAATCTGTACTACCCTTGTCAGGTATTTTAAAATAAAATAAAATACAAAACCCTGAATTTTAACACAAACATACCATATTTTTGAATACAGTAGTCATTTTTACCATGAAGACAAATCCAGAGGTCAATTTTTTTTTTCAAATTAAAGTATATTACATAAGCTTTAATTTAAGATATATATAAAAGTGTCAGTATTTCCGGAATACTTTCAATAATTAAATTAAAAATGTCCTAGTTCCAATACGCATGTTTAAAGTTTTGACCCCCCTTATATAAAGGGGTATGATCCGATTTACAAAAAAAGCGTGTCAGATGCAAGGGGTATATAAAAATTTATTATAAAAAAATAATAATATTGATCCATACATTTTTCTAAAGTTGTAGCAATATAAATTTAATAATATAAAATCGACAATTTTTTTACTGAAATCGTATGTTTTTCTTTAACTTTGATGTCCGTTTTCACCACGAAGACAAGTCCAGTGGTCAAATTTTTTTTTTTCAAAATAAAGTATATTTCATAAGCTTTAATTTAAGGTATATATAAAAGTGTCAGTATTTCCGTGACATTTTTAAAAGTTAATTTTTTGTAAAAAAGTTAACATTTTGAAACCCTATCTGTGGGCCGGTAAAGCGTCAAATGTTCACAAAAATATATAAAATGATAGTTAAATACCTAAGATATCTATGCTACCTTGTTGTTAAGAACTCCATATGTATGTTTGACGGGGATTCTAAATCTCGCTTCAATTTTTTTTTAAATTAGAACACTATAAAATCATTATAAAAAAATACAAATTGATTTGTTTTTATCGATTTTCAAAAATGTATTCATATTATTTTAGTTCGAGTGTCATTAAAAAAAAAAGATACTTCGAGTGTTATTTATTTTGATATAAATTATAATTATACAACTTGGACATATACATTATAAGGTATAATATACAATTAAAAAACAATGAATCATTTATAAATCAAGAAATATAAAAATAATAAATGCAAAAATTAATATTCTGAACAGAATTACTATTTTAAGAAAATACAAACAGTTAAAAATTTAACCTTGTATTACGAAAATAGAAAAAAATTAAAGCATTGCAAATAATTATTGACAATGTACAGTATTCATTCTAACAACAATTTCAAAAATCTTACTTTACTCGTTGTATGGCCAATAATCAAGCATATAATGAGGATTATAAGTTGATATATAATCAAAGGATTTTTTTGATTTGATATCATATTCATCATTTTTATCGTTTAGATTCTTTAAGTTAAATTGTGTAACATTATCTTCTACATTTTGCACATCTTTATAATACCCTATTTCAATATTATTCTTATCATTCGTACTAATATTCCATATTTCAGAATGTGATTCAGTATTACAAATACGATCTAAAAGAAATAAAATGACAATTTAAAAATGCAAAAATTATAAATATTTGCTTTATTCAATAAGATGATAGTGATTATTAAATTAAAATTTTCATCTGCTCTTTTTAGATTTGATTTAAAATGGAAAACCAAGAGAGAAATTTATATTGTTAAACCTCTTAAACTAAATTTATTTAGTTTGTAAAAGCCACATGTCAAAAAATTATTGAAAAATTATTAAATAATAAATCAATACATACCAATTCAATTTTTTATAAGTAACACATTAATATTAAACAATATGTAATATTAGTATTATATTGAACGAATAATATTTTAAATATTTCAGTCAATTCTTATTTTCGTAAATTAATGTTAAAGAATATTCTAAGAAAGTTTTAAAGTTATTAAAATTATAAATCTTTGAAACAAATAATTAATAAAGCTTTAATAAATTATTTCGCACATATTAAAATGTGTAATTGATATTTTCATATAAGCCCGAAGACGAAGCATTACATCATCGGTTTTTTGTTCATTACATAAATACAGAATTTTATATTGTATATAAAGTATACAATATTAAAAAAAAAATAGTTTTTATCTTACCTATAATTTTGAAATCAATAAATTTCTTAAAACATAATACATGAAAAGGTCGAATATTAAGATTTGTTACTATAAAATTAAAATATTCATTCCATTTTTTCAAATCGATCATATATATTTCTACTTTTTGAATGATATTATCTAATTGATTTTTAATCTCATCAGCATTATTTTCAGTAATATTTTTATTAGTGAGAATTATATTTCTTGAGAAGTACAATTTGCTTTTAATGAAGAAATTCGTAAGTACTTTAATTAATTTATTATTATGTAAAATATTAATTTCGGATAACTCTTTGTTTATAACATAATTATTTAAAGCCAAATTAAATTTATTTAAGATGTTGTTTAGCAATTCTATAGGATTATTTTTGAACACGGAGAAAGACATGAATTCTATTAAAATTTTTATTATTTTTTGACCAATATCAATAAAATTTTTTTTTAACCAAAACTTCACATTATCTGAATTTTCTGAAGATGCAACTTTAATTAATGTTAAATAGTTGCGAATAAGAATAGCTATTGGTCTAAAAGTAGCCCCAATTACCATCTTTATGTATGGTAAAACATCCTTAGAATTAAAATCATATTTCATATACTCAAATATATCTTGTATAGTTAAGCGAGTACCATTAGTACATTTAACGTTAAGTGGAGTGAATCGAAGTAGATTTAATTCTATTCGTTCACTATTTTGTAAGGTCATTATATCGTAAAACAAAAAAAGTTTTGGATGAAATTTTTCGTATAAATTCCTTTCTATTGCAAATTTAAGTTTCGTCATTATTTTACCCTTTAGTTCATTATTTATTTTTATTAGATCAGTAGTATTATATTCATTTTCACTGATTGGTGGATTGCAACTTACCATATTTTCATTAAACGGTATATTATGACAGAATATATTTATATAATATATTAGTTGTTCTTTAACCGCAAAATGTATAATCTTATAGCCTTCTAATAATTTTTGAGCATCATTTTTTTCATCATCATCAATTTTAGCAATCATATTTAATGAACCAGAAATATTATTTAAGTACATATTTACCGTGATTAAAGTATAAGGAAAATTTTTAGAATTATTGTATATCAAGTCCTCCAAAAGTATCATAATTACTTTACCATGTGTTTGAAGTGCTTTGCCATAGTTCATAAGATTTTCTATTGTTAAATAGTCTTTATTTTTTTCAAATTGTAACAAAAATCTTTCATTATGGTTAAAAAAGTTTAAAAAATAACGAGAACGCGTACAATTTAGGTAATGTGTTATATGACATAAACTTACTTTAATGGTTATCATTAACATGAAAAGTAAAAAATATTTCATTGTGCAACTTATTTATGTTAGTTTTATTCCCTGATGATTTTAATTTGAAAAAAATAGATACACTAGTTGTAAAATGTATTTTGTGCGTTATTTTTATTAATTTTGTTGTACCATATTTGTAAATTAATCATTGGTAGGAAAGAATTAATCCTTATTTAGATGTACGTGTTCATCATTCAAAATATTTATTTAATTGTTGACTTAAATATTGTAACTATACAGAGTGATTGGATTGACATAGGAAAACCTGTCTCACGTAATATTATTAAAAATACAAGTTTTATAAACAATTTTTTTTTTTAATTATTATGAATCTTTGATGAACTTTTTCACAAGAAAAATTAATTTCATATCTTCATCTCTTATACTTAGAACTTGTATTAATTTCAGATTTTCAAATGGCAACCCATATTATTTTTCTTATTGTTCATAAATAATCATAAAAAAAGAATATTTAGAAAAAAAAAGAATAAAAAATTATGAATTTTAAACAAGATATTTGATGAAAAAATTCAACATGGTCATATTATTATTTTATATTATAATAACAATAAGAGCTACTGATTTATGTGTCAACGCACGTAGACAGAATAACAAAGATTAGCTTGGTATTTTTGTTTATAAAACTGATAGCGCTTATCGATTTATGACCTATAACGTTCAGGTCTATTATAATTTTTTCTTAATAAAACCTAAACTTTAGAGAGCTGTGGAGCTCTTAATATTAAATTAAATAAAATATTTTTTATACAAAACATTTTTTTTATTAAACTAAATCTAATGGTGTAAAAAGAAATAGGGTTGCCTTTGAAAAAATAAAATTGATAAAAGTTTTAAGCATAAGGGATAGTGGTAAAAATTAAAATTTTATTATAAAACACCTCATCAAAGATCCATCATGATTAAAAAAAAAATTGTTTATAACACTTGTATTTTTAAAAATATTACGTGAGACATATTTAGACGATCACTCTGTATACTAAAAGTTAATTTATAATACATAAAACGGTAATTTTAGATTTCTCAAATACTAAGTTTTTCTATGAATAATTTTATTTAAAATATAAAAGAAAGTAAATTATTTCACCAAATTACAATATTTATCATACTTTAGCTACTTTTATTTATGTAATTTTAAAATAGTATTTAATACATTACAAAATTGCTTTTACGTTTTTTTAATTAAGGCTTTGCAGTTATACTACAAATATAATTTAAAATAGATTATATCAATAATAAAGTTATTATTCAAACTTTACATGTTACAAAGAATGGTCATAATATATATATCAAGCAGATTTGCTCCTATTTCATTAAAAAAAAAACTTTCTACACTTAGTAGATATTTGGAGAAAAATAAAAAATTAAACAAATTTTTTATCTTTTGTTTAAAAACCATTGAAATTAATAAAAATTGAAATTACTAAATATGATTAATAACCAATAAATCGGATATATTCTAATTAATATATTGGACTAATATTGAATATTCGATATTTCTCATCACTATAATGTTATATGAGGAACATTCATTTTATTGGACAATTATGTTTTAAAAAATTGGCTGTTAACTAATATAAATTTGATTTGTTTTTATAACTTTTCTTAAATTATTACATCATATTTAGTAAGAGTTGTACAAAAATTCAGTTCCATCAAGTTTAACCGAATTTTTGCATCTTTAAAATTCAGTGTGAGTGTCATTGAAAATAATAAAGATATTTCGAGTATTATTTATTTTGATACATCTTAAAATTTTTAAAACTTGAGCATATTGTATTTTATAGTATAAAATATCAAAAGCAATTTCTCAATATATTAACAGTTTTTAAATTAGTAATATGATTATCGTATTAAACGGTTCACCTTTTAATGCTTAAAATGGAAAAAAATTAAAGCTTTGTAAATAAGTATAGACAATGTACAGTATTCATTCTAACAACAATTTCAAAAATCTCACGTTACTCCTTGTATGGCCAATAATCAATCATATAAAGAGGTTTATAAATTGATTGGTGTTCATTGGAGTCAGCTGTATCGATATAATTTTCATCTTTTAGATCCTTTAAGTTAAATTGTGTAACATTATCTTTTACATTTTGCACATCTTTATAATACCCTATTTCAATATTATTCTTATCATTCGTACTAATATTGTATATTTCAGAATGTGATCTAGTATTACAAATTCGATCTAAAAAAAATAAAATGACGATTCAAAAGTGCAAAAATTACAAATATTTGTTTTAATCAACAAGATGATAGTGATTTCTAAATTAAAATTTTCAACTACTTTAATTTATATTTAAATATTTACTTTAATTTATAATCAGATTTGAATTAAAATTGAAAACAAAGTGAGAAATTTGACAGTTGAACTTATTATAACTAAATAAATTTAGTTTGTATATGGCCTATTAAAAAAAAAATGTTAATAATTGAAAACTTTATATTTTATAAAGTACATTTGTATGTTGTCGGTTAATATTCCATTGAATAATCTACTCACCACAAATTTTTTCATCGAAATATATAGAATTGGAAATATTTAATAAAATAATATGTCTTTTATTTAAACCATAGAAGGCAATAAAAATATAAAATATGTAACATGAGTATTACATAATTGTTGAACAAATTCTGTACTACATATAATATTATATATTAAGCAATTGTAATATTCACAAATTTTTATAAAAGAATATCCAAAGAAAGTTTTAGAATTAAAAAAATATGCATCCTTAAAAAAAATACAATTAATAAAAAATTTAAATATCACTTTAAATATTTTTAATTGTGAAATTGATATTTTAAAGCTATATAATTCATTGTTTCAAATAATATTGTTTAATCAGTTTTTTTATACTTATATTTAAATTATCTACACGATTGGATTGAAGAGATTTTATGATAGTGATTTTAATTACTGTCAAATATCATTTATACTTGTCCCAATTTTGCCACATCCTCATTGTGCTACTTTTTTTTTTTTTATTAGTTGTCATTGTTAATACCAGGGTGAGAAATAATATCTCTATTACTTGACGATTAATAAGAAAGGATTTTTGTATTTAAATTTATACAGAAAGAAGACTTTGGTTGTTGGCTCACATAAAATTAAGTTTATACAAATAACAATAAACAATTCAGTATAAAATGACAAATTTTATAATCAAAACATCCGTGTGGTATAACAACAATAAAAATAATGTGCCAATAATTAACACAATTGTAACAGTACCTGCCAAACTCACCAATCAGATTTTTGTATACAATTATTATATGCCAATGTTCATAGGTAAATATTTTAATCTAATGATTCGCAATTGAAAGTATTATAATCCGTGCAATTTAAATAAAATAATAGAAAACGTCATCTGTACGGCTTACAAAAAAAAAATCAACTGTCTGATAAACAAAAGAAAAAATGATACTAAAACTTATTACTAAACAAAAATACATATCATACAGTTATCGGCCAGCATTGATAACCGACCTATGACGCCAAACAACAGGGAGAGAAAGAGTAGATGAGTAGACAGAAACAATAAGCGCGCGCTATTTATGATTTGCATGCGGCGCGAACAGTCATATTGTTGGAATACTTTATTTAACTATATATAATAGGCCCCATGAAAACAGAACACAATTAAAGTGTTTATTAAATGCATAGCAGAATATAATGTTTATAAATAATAGACTGTAATGAAATAAAAATACATATTAATTACCTAAAACTTTAATGTCAATAAAATTTTTATAACTTGTAATACTATAAGACCGGATATCAAAACAATTTATAATAAAATTAAAATATTCATTCCATTTTTTCAAATCATTTATGTATATTTTTACTTTTTGAATAATTTTATCTAATTGATTTTTAATCTCATCAGCATTATTTTCAGTAATATCTTTGTTAGTTAGAACTATATCACTTGTAAAGTACAGTTTACTTTTAATGAAGAAATTTGAAAGTTCTTTACATAATGTATTATTACGTTGTATATCTATTTTGGATAACTCTTTATTATCATTATAATTATTTAAGGACAACATAAATCCTTTTAAGATTATGTTTTTCAAATATGACCGTTTATAATCGTACATAGAAAGAGATATAACATCCGTTAAATAATTCTTTATTTTTTTACCCATTTTAATTAGTGTTTGTTTTAACCAAAACTTCACATTATCTGAATTTTCTGAAGATGCAACTTTAATTAATGTAAATAGTTGCGAACAAGAATAGCTATTGGTCGAAACGTAGCCCCAATTACTATCTTTATGTATGCTAAAACATTCTTGGGATAAAAATCATATTTCATATATTCAAATAAATCTTGTATAGTTAAATGAGTATCATTAGAGCATTTAATGTTAAGTGGAGTGAATCGGAGAAGATTTAATTCTATGTGTTGACTATTATCTATTTTTATAATATTATTTTTGTTAGTTAGAATTTGTAAGGTCATAATATCATAAAACAAAATATTTTTTGGATGAAAACTTTTGAATGAATTACTTTTATATGCTAACTGAAACTTGGTCAATATTTTTCCCTTAAGATCGTTATTTATATTCATTAGATTAGTAGTATTATATTCCTTCTGGGCAATTGATGGATTGCAACTAACCATATTGTCATAAAATGGTATTTTAAAACAATATCCATTTATGTAATTTGTTAGTTGTTCTTTAACTGCAAGATGTATAATCTTATAGCCTTCTAATAATTTTTGAGCATCATTTTTTTCATCATCAATTTTTGTAATCATATTTAAAGAGCCAGAAATGTTATTTAAGTACATATTTACCATAATTAAGGCAACAGAAAATTTTTTAGAATTTTTGTTTAACAAGTCCTCCAAAAATATCATAATTACTTCACTATGTGTTTGAAGTGCATTGCCATAGTTCGTAAGATTTTCTATTGTTAAATGTTTTCTATTTTTTTCCAATTGTAATAAAAATCTTTCATTATGGTTAAAAAAATTTAGAAAATAACGTGAATACGAGCACTTTAAGTAATGTGATAAATAACATAAACTTACTTTAAAGGTTATCATTAACATGAAAAGTAAAAAGTATTTCATTTTGCAATTTATTTATGTTAGGTTGATTTTCTAATGGTTTTAATTTGAAAAATATTGATACACTAGCTGTAAATTTTATTTTGAGTATTATTTTTATGAATTTTGTTATACCATATTTGATTAATTTTTCATTGGAAGGAAATAATTAATATTTATTTAAATGTACGTGTTCATCATTCAACATACTTACTTAATTGTTAACTTTATTATTGTATCTATATACGAAAATTTAATTATAATAATGAAAATGGTATTTTTAGTTCTCTCAAATACTTAATTTCTATGAAATTTATTTATGAATTTTTTTTATAAATTTTTATTTAAAATGTAAAACGAAGTAAATTGTTTCACCAAATTACAATATTAATTATATTTTAGCTATTGTTATTTATATTATTTTAAAATACTATTTAATGCATTATTAAATTGCTTATACGCTTTAACGTCGATGCGAAGCTGAGAAGGTATTAATTTTACTATGATGTGATTTTTATTTTTTTTTGTGTCTATTACCACTTTTTCTCAGCTCTCACCGAAACGATTTTTTTCGAAGATACGTCATTAGATCATAAATCGTATCTAGTCGAAGGCATTACCCTTAAAAATTGAAAAAATTCCCTTTGTTCCTAGTAAATATGAAGTATAGATACAGTATATTATATTATATTATAGTATAGTATATTATAGTATCCATACATGAAAAATGTATAGATCAATATCATTTTTTTTTCATAGATGCATGATATTTTTACCTATAGTTTGGTATATTTTTTTTTATAAATCTGACCCTTTACCTGCCCATAGGGGGGGATTTAAAATAACAATTTTTTCAACTTAAATTTTGAATGTGTTCTGTATACTCTGACACTTTTATACATATCTTAAATTAAAGATAATGTAATATACTTTATTATGAAAAAAAAAAAAATTCGGACTTTATTTTATCTTCACGATGAAAATAGATACCAAATGCTATTTTTATGTGAAATTTCTCGATTTTATATTTTACATTTTTAGCATTATTATGCTTTAACTTATTGAAAAGTGTATGGATCAATAATATTTTTTTATGTAAATACTATTTATATACCTCTTTTATTTGACTTAATTTTTTTTAAATAAAACCATTTCCCTTTATACAGAGTGTTCAGTAAGTCAGGAAACGGGTTTCTATTGTTCTCATTGTTTGTAACAATGAGAACAATAGAAACCCGTTTCCTGAATTACTGAACACCCTGTATAATATCAATTAGTTCCAATACTTATAAAAATGAGATACGCAATGTTTCAGGTAAATCAGAAAAGATTAACCCGTGTCATAAAAGGCCTAAAGTTTGAAAACTCAAAAATTTTGGATAACCATACATTTTTCATTGTTTTTTTAGTTCAGCGCGTTAAATAATGTATTCACAACAAAGTTGTAAGAACAAATGTTGTTTAAAATAATATTTTACACAAATTATTTTCTGAACAATTTTTTGATTTACATATTGTTTATATATAAAAAGTCAATATATATAATTTTGTTTTTAAAAACTCACAAAATAATGTGAATTCAATGCTAATTTTATAATACGAAAAATTTTTTTTAAAAAATTTACAAAAACACAACAAACATAAAAACTAAAAATTAATTATTCAACTAATTATCTAAAAGAGTACTCTTTTTGAAATCTGGATATTTATTGCGGTAATCATTTATTACTTGAAGCAAATATTGTTTTTGTTTTTCATCGTTTGTTATTTTTGTATTAAACTCCTCCATTAGTTTAACACCCTTTTCAGCTATATCATTTACTACATTAATGCTATTAATATGGTCTATTGATATCTTGAAATTTTCATCAGTGCTCCATAATGATGGGCCAACGATCAGAAAACTTAGTATCTATATTAAAACGTTTGAAAAATTGCATTGATTTTCCACAAATAAAATCTTCAAGATTTTTATTTAATATTCCAGTAGCTTCTATTGTATTTAATAAATATTTTTTTGGTACATCATCATCTGTATGGATTTTTAGAGCAGCTATAATTTTTCTCTTTGTATCAAATGGAGCATTAGTATCAAAAAGTGATAATACCGTATTCTATGGCAATAGATACCACAAATGACCACACATTTTTTTAACTGTAACTTCTGATATATTTTTATCTATTGACTGATAATTTACCAATCTTTTAAACAATTTAAATCTTGGAATGGTGCATTAGAAGCAAGTGGTGCATTAAACCAAGTTCTTACGTATAATATAATAATAAATATACAAATATTAGCTATTGACATTTCTTCTTTTTAGGTTATATTAAATTGGTTTCGGAATATAAATATTTTTAAGCAATATAAAGCTTATGCCATCCATCTAGCAGTATGGATAGCTCCCGGAACTCTAAAGGAAACTCCACCAAGAAAAATAATTGTTAGTTCTAAAAACTCTCTGTAATCTTCTCTGGGTTGTTTGATAAGCAAATAGTTATTTACGAAGATAGTTACATCAGTACATACATCATTTAATGTTTTTTTTACAATGTCGTTCATTATACCTGGCTCAAATTTGTTAGTATCTATATTTCTTCAATTTTGTTGAAACCGTTTAAATATTGGTACATCAGGACCAGATGTTACACTTAATTTAACTTCAAAAACACATTTTAATACTAGCTCGTAGATGTGGTGTCAACATGGTAAGTACAAAATATTACGTTCTAAGTAATTTTCTAATAACACGCAAGTACCTTTCAATCTACCCATATTTGAAGCCGTAGTATCACAGAAAAAAGCCTGTACATTTTCTGTAGTACACAAATCAATAAGTTTATGAAAAATAGCATCAGTCTGATCAACCCCTGTTCCCATATCAATTGCTGGAACTCCTAGTAATTGACTCATACCATTGCATAAAGCTATAATGGGAAGTCGATCAACACTTTTTTGTCCTGTTAATGAAGGTAAAAGTTTACCATCTCAATGAATGACAACGGAATCTTTAATAGTTACCAAATAATTATTACGGATTTTTTCAGCGCGTTCTTTATGGAAACGTATGAGTGAGTATCGAATTGAAGATCTATTTATAATTAATTTTTCAACGTCCACACCTAATACCTCTGCTGTTGAAATTAATATATGAACTGCATCTCTATCACTAATTTTGCATTTATCGAGCGCAGCTGCAAGTTTTGGCGTAATAAATTCAATTATTCCTCTAGTTGGTTGTTAAACGTACATTTTAGACGGTCCAGGCTTGTTAAAATTATCTTCAGCAACGTTAGACTCTGATGATGAGCACATTTCTACTTGCCCATCTAAAATACATACTTAATTATTAAATAATAATTCTAAAATAACATTAAACTTACTCAATGACTCTATCTCGTCATAACTTCTTTTACGTCGTTTTTCGGACATCTTTAACCTTTCATTGGTTCTTATTTATTTTTGTGCAATATTCAAATCAACTCCTAACATAATACCAGGACGTCCTTTTTGTCTTTACATTAATAAAAAATCTCTATCTTCTTGTAATGATCTTAAATTAAGGGCATCAACTTGAGCAATGTCAAACAAATCATTTAGTTTTTAACGAAATTCTTCATTTTTTTTATGTCAGATTTTCTGTATTGCATATATTAGTAATGGGTTTTGATTAAGACTTTATCGTCTTTTCGACATCGTCATTTTTGTATTAAATTGTGACTTGATTGTTTGAAAATAGTTTATTCAAGATTATACATTGCTGTTATTATAAATTACGAAAATTACCACTAGTTGAAAAACTAAAACTAACATTCACTTTATTTTGTGAGTTTTCAACAACAACATTATATGTATATTGATTTTTTATACATTAATAATAAGTAAATCAAAAGATTGTTCAGAAAATAATTTGTGTAAAATATTATTTTAAACAACATTTGTTCTTACAACTTTGTTGTGAATACATTATTTAACGCGCTGAACTAAAAAAACAATGAAAAATGTATGGTTATCCAAAATTTTTGAGTTTTCAAACTTTAGGCCTTTTATGACACGGGTTAATCTTTTCTGATTTACCTGAAACATTGCGTAACTCATTTTTATAAGTATTGAAACTAATTGAGATTGTATAATTTTTAAATTTTACTACATTAATTTTAAGAACCATCCTATTATATATATATATATACACTTATTAATGTATTACACTTATAAATCATAAAACATGTAATCAAGATATAAATAAGGAAATTGGAGATCATGTAGCTTTTGGAATAATCCATAAATTTTTTAAAATTAAACACTATCTACAGATTTGCATCAAAGCGTTTTTTATGATAGTGATTTTAATCACTGTCAGATATCATTATACTTGACCCAACTATGCCACATCCTCACTGTGCTAGGTTTTTTCAACTACAATAAAAATATAAAAGAATATAGATTATTTCAATATTAAAGTTATCACCGAAATTATTTTATTAGCTTGTCAAATTGTCATTTATAATTTTTTTTTTTTAATCAAAACGACGACACAGCAGATAATATTGTATATACTAAGTGTTATTGAAAAAAATTGATATGTCAAATAATACTTATTTTGATATTACTTTCAACTATGAAACTTGAACATCAAATTGATCTGTAGACATATTTTATCAATATTATCTTTGTGCATTTTGAGTAAATAAAAAAATGGATCAGTTTTATTGCCCCTATTTCCCGAACATAACATGTTACAAAGGGAGGTTTTAAAATAAATATCAAGCAGATTTGAACCTATTACATTTAAAAATCAATTCTCAACATTTAGTAGATATTTGTAGAAAAATAAAATGTATAACAAATTTTTATCCTTTATTTAAACACCATTGAAATTAATAAAAATAGAAATTACAAATTATGATTTATAATCATTATATCGAACAGATAGTGTTCTTCATATATCAAATTAACTGTGATTTTCGTAATTAATATAAAAAAAAATAATAAAAGTTAGAAGAATATCTTAAGAAAGTTTCAGAGATATTGAAAATATGAATCCTTAAAAATCCTTATTAATAAAATTTTAGCTTGGATGCGTAGCTGAGAAGTTATTTATTTTACCAAGATATATTACCAACCAAGATTTATTGTTTTATTTTTATATAAATTCTTTGATATACATTTTAGTGGAGAATTGTTTTCAAAACTATACATAAATTTAATATTCAACATACAAAAAATATTACGTATATATTTATAAAATAATTAAAGCAACAAACAAACAATGCCTAAATAACATATTATATCTGATAGATATAAAAAATATCAAATATTTAACAAGCAATAATTATTTTGAAAATAGAATGAATACATATATATATTTTTTTACGAATGATTACAAAATTGCAAAATTAATTTTCGTTGATGGCAAAGGACACAAAAATCTTTTTTTTGGTCGAAAAGAACCATTTGTTGTTTGAACGTCGGCTCTCCGTCATTCACGGTTACTCTATTTATGACACAGTGTCCACTTCAAAGAAGGAACATTGACGTCCTTGAAAAGCAAAATGGCGCTTACTTTTATCTTAGTTCCGTTCTCACAAGCCCATTACGTTCTCTCCTGTAACTGCGCTAAATAGTAACGACTACAGCGCTTTCGTAAATATTAAGAGTATTGAGAAACACATCTCCAGCAAATTAAACGGTCACTAGATATGTTCGTTTGTTCCAGTTCAGGTAGGGTAGTTAGAGAATTACCAATGAGGAAATGACCAGGAGTGAGAGGAGACAAATCACTTGAATCAGAGGATATAAATGTTAATGGGCGACTATTTAACCATGCTAACGTCCGCGTAGTACAGTAAGTAGCTCTTCATAAAATAAATGGACATTACTCAAGACTCTACGCAATTAATATTTTATAGATTTTACTCCAGCCTCACACAGACTCCAAAAGTGTGATAACCGCGATAGAATAAACTTTCATTCCACTCCGTTTTCAGACAACATGTTATTAGTTTTCTTTTCCGTTTGATATAACTCTTACCACTCTTTAAGTTGACAATTTGACCCGATAAAATTTGATATGTTAAAAGAGTACAAAGTTTTACTTTTTCCGCGTCAGGTGAATTTTTCCTCAATCCTGTTTTTTAACAAAAATTGACCACAGAAATCTATATCTGTGACAAGAAAAGCTTTATCCGAAGACAGGCGATTTCTTGATAGATCGCCTGTAAACGGTTGCACCACTTGAGGTTAGTGACGAAAATAAACAACACAACTATTAACGGTAAAACGTGCGTGATTTCGATCGCTAATAGGCTAATAATTGTTTCGAACGGATGCTGATAACTTTTGTGGCCACTACGCATTAACTTGAAATGTTCCTCCCATTTTGATATACTTGGCCATTCTTTTTCATTCAACTAAAGCTATTTAGGCTCATGCCACCATACTGACATGTTTTCTAATTCAGATATGTGACATCCACGAGAGATTATGTCTGCTGGATTATCTTTGTCGTTAACGTGATACCAGTCTGACACAATACAACCTTTTAATCGGACCAGTAAAATTTTTTGTTCATCGGTTACAATAACTTAGGAATGATTTTGTCACCTAGGCGTACAAGTAATAAGGCAGCACACAATTCTAATCTCGGTAGAGATAGTTGCTCTATACGGACCACTTTACTTTTAGCGCTAATTAAATTAATGAAATTAATGGCATACTCGTCGTAACACCTAAGATTTAAACAACAATCATTAACATTTATACATGCATCCGCAAAACCATGAACTTAAATGTTTTCCATTCTATTTTTTTTGTAATTTGTCGTGGTATTTTTAACGTTTCTGAAATTATTTTTTTTATATTAAGTAAGAGATGAACAAAATTTGAGTTCCGACAGGTTTAACCGAATTTTTTGATCATTAGAGTAAAGTTTTAGTGTCAATGAAAAAAGGTGATATTTATTTTGATAAAACATACAGTTATAAAACTTTAAAATATTATATTCAATTAAGTATAACATACAAAAATAAGTATTGAAAATGTACAGTATTCATTCTAATAACAATTTCAAACATCTCACTTTACGCATTGTATGGCCAATAATCAATCATATAAAACGGTTTATAATTTGATTTATATTCAAAGGATTCCTTTGAATCAATATCAATATTATCAATTTCATCTTTTAGATCCTTTAAGTTAAATTGTGTAGCATCATCTTCTACATTTTGCACATCTTTATAATATCCTATTTCAATATTATTTTTATCATTCGCACTAATATTGCATATTTCAGAATGTGATTCAGTATTACAAATACGATCTAAAAGAAATAAAATGACAATTTAAAAGTGCAAATATTACAAATATTTACTTTATTCAACAAGATGATAGTGATTATTAAATTAAAATTTTCATCTGTTTATATTTTTTCTTAATTAATAATTTTCAACAATTAGGACGAAAATTTACCCATTTAAATTGTTTAAAACTAAGATATAAGAACATTTGCATTTTTTCGGTTTTTATCAAATAATGCACTTACCATAAATTCATTCATCAAAATTTATAGAATAAGAGAAATTATAAATGTATAATAAAATATTTATGTCCTTTGTTTTAACCACAGAATGTAATAAAAATATAAAATATGTATCATAAGCATTATGTTGAACAAATACTGTACTCCATATATTGTCGTACGTCGGTAGTGCCCCAACGTAGATACAAAGGTTTATTAAAGTTTTATGTATATATATATATATAGACGACGAGTTCGTCGTCCGAGCTCTTCTCGAGTCCTCCCGTTGGATAAACTGATCAGCCCCAATCTCTCTAATTAGTGGACTACTAAAGGGGTAGAGTTTAGACCCGTCAGCACAGTCTAGCTCAAAAGTAGCAGACTGAAGGGTGGCTCCTTGTCAGCCACCAGCACAACTACCTTTTTACTATACCCACTAAAGGACGGTTAAGCCCAAACACTAGCCAGCTCGTACACTAATTATTAAGATTGACTAAAGGACCAGCAGTCCAACCTAGACTCTAGTCGCACACACACACACACACACACAATTTCGAGATCACCGTGAAAATAAAATATTTGCGCTAAGTCCAGATTTTTAAATAGCTATTTTATTTACGAAAAGTATTAAACACAAAAGTCAAATATAATATAATAATTTAACACAAAAATTAATTAAATCTTACAAAAAGTATATAGTTATTCTCACGTCAACAACCTAACCCGCAACTCGACGTTTCTTCGACAAAAACGTCCAGTCTCGTCTCGCTCAGTAACGTCCCCCTATCCTCTTCATGTTTCCCTTTTATATTCTTTTTCCCACCATTATTAATTTGCTTACCCTGCATTTCCCTTTTATATGGAATTATTTTATTGCTTAAGAGTTCAAAAATTGCTTACTACTATTGTAAGGCTTATATTATACTAAAATCGACGTAATTCAATACTTCCTCATATAATTACTACAATATCAATTAATTTTCTTTATAATAAAATTTGAATTAAAATTGAAAACAAAGAGAGATATTTATATAGTTAAACTTATTAAATTAAATAAATTTAGTTTGTAAGAGGCCCATAGCAAAATAAATTGAAAAATTATATAAAAAAGATTAGAATCAAATTTCACCTAAATGTTTAAAATTATAACATAAAGTAAATTTGAATGTTAAAAAATATAAGCCATCAGATATTCCACTAACCGCCAAAATGTAATTTTTAGAAATTAATGTTAAAGAATATTCTAAGAAAGTTTTAGAATTATTAAAAATATAATCTTTAAAACAAATAATTAATAAATCTTTTGTAAATTATTTCGCACATTTAGAAGTGTGTAATTGATATTTTCATATGGCAAATTTCTTTGTTTCAATTAGTAATGTTTCATTCTAAACCCGAAGACGACGCAATGCATCATCGGTTTTTTGTTAAATACATAAAGTTTATATTGTATATAAATTATACAATGTATTGAAAAAAACTAGATTTTATCTTACCTAAAATCTTAAAAACAATAAAATTCTTATAACTTGAAACATTAAAAGATCGGATCCTAAATTTTTTTACAATAAAATTAAAATATTCATTCCATTTTTTCAAATCGTTCATATATATTTCAACTTTTTGAATGATTTGATCTAATTGATTTTTAATCTCATCAGCATTATTTTCAGTAATATTTTTATTAGTTAGAACTATATCTCTTGTAAAGTATAATCTGCTCTTAATGAACAAATTCGATAGTGTTTTAATTAATTCATTATTACATTTAATATCAATTTCGGATAACTTATATTTTTCAATATAATTACTTAAGGCCAACATAAATCCATTTAAGATTATGTTTTGTAGATATGACCGTTTATAATCGTACATGGAGAGAGAAATAACATCCATTAAGTAATTCATAATTTTTTGACCCATTTTAATTAGTGTTGGCTTTATCCAATATATTACACCATGTGAATATTCTGAAGATGCAACCTGAATTAAGGTTAAAAAGTTGCGAATAAGAATAGCTATTGGTCGAAACGTAGCCCCAATTACCATTCTTATGTATGCAATAACATCTTTGGAATTAAAATCATATTTTATATACTCAAATATATCTTGTATAGTTAAATAAGTACCATTAGTGCATTTAATGTTAAGTGGAGTGAATCGGAGTAGATTTAATTCTATTCGTTCACTATTTTGTAAGGTCATTATATCGTAAAACAAAATATTTTTTGGATGAAAACTTTCGTATGAATTTATTTCTAATGTTAACTCATAGTTGGTTAATATTTTATCCTTGATTTCATTATTTATATTAATTAAATTAGTAGTAGTATATTCATCAATTGGAATATTACAAAAATCTATGTAATCATTAAATATTATGTTTTTACAATATCCATTTATGTAATTTGTTAGTTGTTCTTTAACTGCAAGATGTATAATCTTATAGCCTTCTAATAAATTTTGAGCATCATTTTTTTCACCATCAATTTTTGTAATCATATTTAAAGAGCCAGAAATGTTATTTAAATACATATTCACTGTGATCAAAGTAAAAGGAAATCGTTTTGCATTATTGTTTATCAAGTCCTCCAAAAATATCATAATTACTTTACTATGTGTTTGAAGTGCATTGCCATAGTTCATAAGATTTTTTATAGTTAAATTTTCTTTGTTTTTTTCCAATTGTAACAAAAATCTTTCATTATGGCTAAAAAAATTTAGAAAATAACGAGATTGCGAGCACTTTAAGTCATGTATTAAATGACATAAACTTATTTTAAAGGTTATCATTAACATGAAAAGTAAAAAGTATTTCATTTTGCAATTTATTTATGTTAGGTTGATTTTCTAATGGTTTAAATTTGAAAAATATTGATACACTAGCTGTAAATTTTATTTTGAGTATTATTTTTATGAATTTTGTTGTACCATATTTGATAAATTATTCATTGGAAGGAAATAATTAATGTTTATTTAAATGTACTTGTTTATCATTCAACATATTTACATAATTGTTGACGTTATTATTGTATCTATATACGAAAAGTTAATTTATAATACTGAAAACGGTATTTTTAGATATCACAAATATAAAATAATTAATATAATAATATTGAATATTAAAAAATGGAATATTAAATTTGAAAGTTTAAATAAAACATTGTAAATGTTGTAAAACTATTGTCCCATGAATTGGATTTCTTTAAATATTTGAAGACCAGATGCTTTAACTAAACTCCCAATTAAATATGAAGTGTAAATATTTATAAATAAATTCGATTCATTCCTTATAACTTCGTAATTCTTTTGATATCTACTATTACGGCTAATGAATTATATATTAAATTTAATAATAAATATTTGGCTTCTACAAGAATCTGACTAGACATTAATTTTACTATGACGTGTTTACCCTATGTGCACACGTTGACTTTAACATCTATGCGAATANCCCTATGTGCATACGTTGACTTTAACATCTATGCGAATACAATTATTGATGAAAATACGACATAACAATAAGAGATCTATGTGATATCTAAATAAAAATTTTGAAATCGCCCAAACGTAACTACAATTACTAATTTACGATCTATGTTTGTGACCTCGCATAGTTTTCATAATCTTGTTTAGGTCCCAAACGCGAAGTCTAATTATATTATATAAAAATAGATATTAAATAAATTTTCACACGAAGTCACTATAAAGTTGCAGAGAGGTCACGATTGAGATCTAAATATTGTCCTTATCAAAGATGACCGACGACACGTGTAAGTATGACTGACGCCAGACTTCCGTGACTTTTTACTGTATTCGCTTTATAACGCGTCTTAAACAAGTACTCTTTCAACCATCACTTTTTCTCGGCGCACTTATGAGTAATCATCTTTTTTGAAAATTATGGAGAGCTCAAATTTTAAACAGGTAAATAGTAAAATTTACTCTTAATTCTTTTAAAACCTTAGTCAACTATTCATCCTAGTAAAGATCACCATTCTCAAATTTACAAGTACAGCACTTGATTTATACATAAAGTCTATTAGCATACAGAGCGTATATGGAATGTAGGGGAACTTGCATAAATTTAAAACTTCCGAACAAATTTTGGTCAAATTGCCCTAATTTAATGTAAATACTCCAGGACCTAATGACCTTCAAGTACTTTGTGTACTTTAATACAAGATGTGAAATAACTTTCGGAAGTTAAATGAGAACCTATTATTTTTTGTTATTATTAAACAGAAAATGGTCTAAATAAATAAAATTATGACTAGTCGATAACCAGTTTTATATTCTTAATTTTTGAGATATTAGCATTTAAAGATTTATTAAAGTTGAGGAGCGGGGTAGTATTTAGCGACTTCTAGTTTTACCATGACGCATAGTTAACAAATTTTCCATGTTGAGTTGCCCACTCATCTATAACTAAAAAAGTAATAATACAATACAGATTATCCACTGGTCAACTTCAATTTGACCATTTCCCAATAAAAAATAATTGGTCCCCATTTAACTTTCGCAATTTACCCCTAACATAAACCCTTAAAAATAATTTTATTTTATAATAAATACAATATTTAGTATGATTTATAAAAATAAATCAAATTTTAATCTGTAATTTTGTCAAAAAATTCAACGAAAAAATGGGGGCAAGTATACTTAATAAATCAAACTGTTTATAATGTATATATACATAATACTTAATATATTATTTATTACATAAATTAATGTAATATGATTACTTTTATATCTACATTTGTGAAAAAATGTTATATTAGAGATTTAACTTTCCAATAAATATATTATCTGATTAAATAATCTTTAATTAGCTAGGTTAAATGTATTTCTTAGTTCTATATTTTATACTGTGTTTCATTTTATTAAGTGGGTTATTGTATTTTTTGCGCCGGAAAATAAATATTCCATTGTACCAGTTAAATGGATTATTTACTGTGGAAAAATATGTTTTTGTAAGTGGCCAAAAAAAGGAAATATCAATAACATGATAAAAGATTTTATTGAGCCAGAGAATGATTGGCCCACATACCCCATCACGGTAGTATCTCAGTATTTCGGTAAGTTTTGTATTATCTTTTAAAAATTTAAGTTAATTTATATTTATGCTTTCTTCAAGATGATTATTCTGAAGCTTCTATGAAAGAAAAAGAAATATTTACATCTTCAGACACTACACCAACCAAGAAAAAAAGGACCAAACAAAGTGTAGCAATTAGTGATTGCCCTAATGGTAAGTTTACAACCTAACTTTGTAGGATAGTTTTATTTCTTATTCTTGAACAATATATTAAGATTTTCTTAAGTGGTTTTGAATGCATACAGAAACATTAATACTTTACTAGTATTAATATTACTAAAATTTTATCAAGGTAATATGTTAGTGTTTTTTTTTAGATCCTGAAAGTGTTCCATTCAAAATCTGTAAACCATCAATTACCAATATAATATCAAGTTAGTATAAACATCATTTTTAAATAAGTTCTCGGTTAATACTATTTTTGAAACTATTTATTTTAGATGCTATAGATACATCAATAAGATGTGATGAGGTAGATAATGCACTACAAGAACTTAATACAGAGAATGTAAGCACCTATCAAAATGGTATGTATTCATTACTAAATTAAATACTTTTAATAGTTAAAATTATATTGAAGTCTACTTATTTAGTTTTTTTTTTAATATAATTATTAGGTTGTAAGTTATTTACTTTTTTAGTGAAAATATTTAGTTAATTTTATCTTTCACTTATTTATACAAGACTAAATAAACAATTTATAGTCTCATTAATTAAGTAAAATGTTATATACATTTTTAGTCTAATAGTAATTTAGTTTTTTTTTTCGTATGTTAGTTAATAGTCCACAAAACTAATTAAACTCAATAATAAATATTATTTAATGACATTGTCATTGCTTTGAGATTTTTAACTTCATCTTAATATATTTTATATTTTTTAGTAACTGAAAACTTCTATAATGTAGACCAATATTCACCATGTGCTCCAGTCATTTCAAACAATTTATCTCAAAAAACTTATGAAATGATAAAAAAAAATTTTGAAATGCATATAACAACACTAGAATATATTAAAAGAATGGATGCTAAATTAGAACTTCTTGAAAAAAAAATCATTGGTAGTCCTGTTCACAACGCATACGACTCAAATTTATTATCATTACTTCCATTCAAAAATAAGGAAAGTGTGGATGCTGCTGACGAAAAACTTAAAACAGATTCTAACTTTGAACGTCAAATGGTAATTTTATTTTTATTTTAATATTAGTTTCCATAATCTTTCAAATGGTTAATGATAATAATAATAATTATTATTATTATGAGTCACATTAGTTGCAAAATCTGCAGATTAAATAATATTCTTTATTGATTTTACTTGTAGAGCAACTATGTGTATCGAGTTGGGGGAACCAGTATTAAAAACTATGTCCAAAGAGTGTTTGCCAAAATTTTTTCTTTAGACATCGCAAGGAAATATTCAATGAAAGGTTGCCGGGGTAATCACAGACTGGATAGCCTAAAAATAATTGATATTATAAAAAGTAAATAGAACTGTAAGATAATTACCATATATTATAGGGTGGATCAAAACATTATTTTACAACAATTATAAAATTCATAGAAATATTATTAGTTACATTAACATAAAATATTAAAGTAAAGGAATAACTTAATGTATTATTTTATACAATACCATTATAAATATATTAT
>NW_026099572.1:14998171-14998832 GCF_025091365.1 Daktulosphaira vitifoliae | reverse complement strand
AACAATCATATTATGTCAATTGCCACCGGAATATCTGGTAATATTTTTCTTTTTCTTTGCCTTAATCCCAACTACTTGGGGTCGGGCACCCTTATCCTAAGATTCCACTTGACACGATCTCCCACATCTTCTACGCTCACATCAGCTGTCCTCAAATCGCATTCAATAGCATCCCTCCATCTCTTTTTTGGTCTTCCTCTATCTCTTCTTCCTTCCACATTCATTTCTATAACTTTTCTTTAAGCTTCTGATTCCTCTCTCCTCATAACATTACTAAACCATCTAAGTCTATTTTCTCTCATCTTATATACTCGTTCCTTATTTTATCTTCTCTAGTCACTCCACTCATCCAACTAAGCATTTTCATCTCTGCTACACTTATTCTCTGCTCTACTTTCTTATCAACCGCCCAACACTATTAACCATACATCATAGCTGGCCTCACAATTTCATACTAAATTTAAAAACTATAATTAGTATTTATTCATATATTATATTTTAAAATCAAAGAACTACTAATCAGGATATAATTAAAGAAATAAGAGTTCATGTTGCTTTTAAAATATTTCACCAATTTCTCTAAAGGAAACACTATCTACAGATTTGCATCGAAGCGTTTCTTATGATAGTGATTTTAATCACTGTCAGATATCATCTATAC
>NW_026099572.1:14918068-14998013 GCF_025091365.1 Daktulosphaira vitifoliae | reverse complement strand
TTTTTTTCAATTTTTAAGGGTAATGTCTTCAACTAGATACGATTTGTGATCTTTTGACGTATTTTTGAAAGAAATCGGTCCAGTGAGAGCTGAGAAAAAGTGGCAACAGACATAAAAAAAAAAAAAACACATCATAGTAAAATAATACCTTCTCCGCTTCGCATCGAAGCTAAAAAAGTACTCACATTAGCCAACAGTTATTTAATATTTGAATTTTTATGAAGTAGATATCTAATTAATATAACATATTTTGACTAGACAATTTTTTTTTTTTCAATTTATATTATTTTTATTACGGCAATATGAATACAATTGTTTATCATATATATTTTATTATAAGGGTATGAATGATACGAATTAAACTAATTATTGCTGCATATTGTTGTAGAAAGAAGTATTTTAAGTATGAAATATCACACAGCAATTAAGATTCATGGGCGATTAATTTTAATTAATTAATCCACTACTAATGAAGTTAAATGGATCTTTTTAACTTGAGGCTAATATTATTATACATAAAAAGATTTTATTTCTGAAAGAACATGTTGTGTACTTTTTGTTGATTAAATTCCTGGATAGATGTATTAACGTGTTAAATGACCCGAAATAATTAACAATGTAGTACAACTATATTTGATTAATTAGTGACGGACCGAACGTATGCAAACACTGCACCTCATAACACTTGTTTACAAATTAATGTTAAACTCGTAATTTAGTATGCTAAGTATGGTGATCGAGTATATCCAATTTAAATTCATTCTTATTCTTGCAATGTTTGTATGATATCCAGCAACCATTAGTTATGGGTTGTTAATTCTTTTATTTCTTTTTTATTTATTTTCTTCTGACCGTATTTAACCTGAATATCGAATCTAGCAGTCGTCCGTTTCGATTATTTTATATGACCGTTACGGGTTATCATATGAATAGATTCAAATGGACACCCAAGTAGTCAATATGCTCCTAACAATTCAATAGTAAGTTTTGTATCAATTCTTATTTAATAGTAATAAATTTGAAATTCTATTGTTTAAAAAAATATGTTTAGGTTGTTATGACTAGTTAAAACGTTTAATGATTTATAAAATGTTAGTCATTAAATAAGTTTAATAAAAATTTATTTATTTGATTGTAACAAATGCATTTTACCACCCCTTTCACAAATTTCAATTTTTTTTTTTTTTGGTAATTTTTCAAAAATCGGTCATATTAATGAATTGTACTATACAATTCCAATTGTACAATGGAATATTGCATTAATACAATGGTGCAAAGTTAAATTATATTAGATGCATAATGTTAAATGTTCCCACTTGACAATTCCCTTGTTTTACTAAAATTTATGACAAAAAAAAAAAAACGATTTGGTTGATTGTTCGGTTTCACTTCAAACATATCATTGATTTATTAAGTTTACTACTGATATCACGAAACTATTTTTCACATCGTATCTACTGTCACATTTAGATTGTGAATATTTCACTTCCTAACCAGTCTAGTGAAAAATGTTCTAAACTAATTATCAGTTTATTTATAAGGTATGGATAGAATTTATTTTTAAGATACTCACTATAGTGTAATTATACTGAGTGTTGACTCTTATACAATTAGCATAATTGTATGTGTCGAGGTAAAAAGTACAAAAAAAATATATGGTCGTGATACGAACTCATCTCAGGTCTAAAAGTATGTCACATTACCTACCAGACTAAAGACTTGAGAGCTTCACAATTTAAAAAATCATCATTTAAAATAATGTGAATAACAATGATTTTAAAATAATTACTATTTTAGTGTAAATTGAGTTCGTATAAATTTTAATAACCATAATATATATTTTAATTCGGAACAAAAATGTGATTTAATGTTAACTACATTGTAGACTTCAAAAGCTTGTAATTCTTTAATAATTAATTTTTACAAAAAAAAAAAAAAGACATATTGGGAGAGAAAAACAAATTGATATCAAAAATATATTTTGAAATTCACGAGAAGGGTGGTAAAATGTATTTAAGCAATAATGAATTAGTAGTTAAGTTAAAGAAAACGTTCGACAAAAAATCAGATAAATAATTGCTTGGATAATATAAATATACAGAGTAATTTGTTAAGCATACTACTCTCATTTTCTTGTTAAATAATAATTTTTTCATATAAATATGTAGAATAAATTTTAGGTGTAACTTTCGAAAGTTAAATGAAAACTTATTATTATTTTTTTTACTATTAAATAGAAAATGGTTACTACACATAAAAAAAATTTCATTTATTACTAATTTTGATTTGACTTTTCTCGTATATTTGGTGTTAATAGTAATTAAGACTTCAGATACTGGTCCGGTTATAGAGCGAATAGTTACAATTCCGGTGTTTTATCTATTGAATAACAATAAAGTACAAAATTTACGACCAGGTACGATTTAGAAGTTCTATGATACAAAACTAAATAATTTTTTTTAGTTTTTAGATTAAAAAAAAATCTTAAAATAATTTATCGAAAAGGTATAGGATATAAATCAATTAATCAAAACTGAGTCAGACAAACAAGAAGTAAAAAAAAAAAAAATTCAATATTATTAACTTAAATCATTATAATAATTTAATAGACAAAATATGCTATAATTTTTGAGAAATAAAATCAATTAAATCAACTTATTTTTTAATATTTAAATTATATGACACTATTTTTAATATATTTTATTTACATAGTTTAAATATAATAAGGTACATTGGCATTATAATACATTTATTTATGTATACAATTTATTATTTCATATATGCGTAATGGAAATTAATGATCTGAAAACGGTTTATGTCTGTTTTATAATTGCAGTTCAATACTAATATAGCAATTCGAGCAAATACAAGGTGATTTCATTTAGCATCTACATGATTTTTCATAAATTACACATGATGTTAAGAAAATTATTTGGTATTTTATAAAGTTCAATATATTTTGTATATTTATATATTATTTTAACATAAAAATAGCATACCGTGGTCATTTACACCACGAAGACAGAATTAAGTCCGAAATGTTCTTTTAACATATTAAAGTATATTACATCAATTTTATTTTAAAATATATATAAAAGTGTCAGTATTTTTGGAACACTTTCAAAAATTAAGTTGAAAAAAGTAATTTTTGTTATAAAAGTTGTCATTTTGAATTCCCCTTTGTTGGCAGCTAAAGGGTAAAATTTATTTAAAAAAATATATAAAATGATAGGTAAATACCTCAAATATCTCTATAAAAAAAATGTTTATTGATTTGGTCATTTTTAAAAAAGTTAAGATAGTTTTAAGTAAAAAAAATGGAAAAAATGTCAAACATTTTTTATTTGATTCTATTTTTAAATTTGTAATTTTTTTGTAGATTTCCCGCATTTACGGGGAACTAGGGAAATTTTTTCAATTTTTGAGGATAATGTCTTCGATTAAATACGATTTGTGATATTTTGACGTATCGTTGAAAGAAATCGGTTCGGTGAGAGTTGAGAAAAAGTGGTAACAGATATATAAAAAAAAGACATCATTGTAAAATAATACCTCAACTTTGCATCGAAGCTAAAATATTTTTTTTTTCAATTGTAACTGTGAAATTATTATTTTATAGTAAAATAAATTCTACAACAACACAAGTGTTAAGCTATTTTTTGTAAAAAAAAACCATATTGAAAAAATCTACATATTCACTTACCTTTAACTTTAAAATTAATTATTTTATAATGAACTGAAACATTGATACTTCGAATCCTAAATTTGTTAGCAATAAAATTAAAAGAGTCCTTTTATTTATTCAAATCAGTCATATAAATATCAACTTTTTGAATGATTTTATCTAATTGATTTTTAATCTCATCAGCATTATTTTCAGTAATATTTTTATTAGTTAGTTTTAATGAATAAGTTCGCATTTACTTTAATTTATTTATTATTATATAAAATATTAATTTAAAAAAACTTTTTTTTCAATATAATTTTTTAAGGTATTTTGTAATCCGCCCAAGATATCGTTTTTCAGCAATGTCTTTAAAATTTTAAATTGAACTGCCCGAGAAAAAAAAAACTTCGGACTTTATTTTGTCTTCATGGCTACTAAATGCTATTTTTGTGTGAAAATTCTCGATTTTATATTTTATATTTTACATTTTTAACTTTTTATTTATATAACTTTTTGAAAAATGTATAGATCAATACAATTTTTTCTTGAGAAATAATATTTATATACTTCTTTCATTAGACATACTCTTTTTTTAAATTGAACTATTTCACTTAATTCAAGGGGGGGTTATAATTTAAAAATGCATACAGAAAAATTAACTTTTTCAACTTAATTTTTGAAGGTGTTACGGAAATACTAACACTTTTATATATATATATATCTTAAATTAATGTTTATGTAATATATTTTATTATGGAAAAAAAAAATTTCGGACTTAAGTTTGTTTTCATGGTGAAAACTAACATCATAGTAAATAAAAAAATAAGATTTTTGTAAAAATTTCTTTTTTATATTTTTAATTTTATAATGCTATAACTTTTTAAAAAATATATGGATCAATACAATTTTCTTATGATAAATACTATTTATATACCTCTTTTATTCGACATTATTTTTTTTAAACAAAACCATTTCCCTTTATATTCGCATTTATATACACTTATTAATATATTACACTTATAAATCATAAAACTTGTAATTAGGATATAAATAAGGAAATAGGAGATCATGTAGATTTTGGATTAATCCAAGCATTTTTTAAAGTTAAAAACTATCTACAGATTTGCATCGAAGTGTTTCTTATGATAGTTATTTTAATCACTGTCATTATACTTGACCCAACTATGCCACGTCCCCACTGGGTGCTGGGTGTTTGTTATACTCTTTTTGATTAAAAAGTCATTGTAACAAATTAATTTGTATGTAAGTATATCTGTTTGTCACACAACATATTTACTCAATTGTTCAGCTAACGTAATTATAATAACTATATACTAAATGTTAAATTATAATACTGATATACGTAACCTTAACTCTTGTTTCAATCTTATCTTAAATAATAACCATATATTGTTTTATAGAAGGTGTTCAGTAAGTAAGGAACAGGTTAATTGTTACAAACAATGAAAATAATAGAAACTCGTTACCTTACTTACTGAACACTCTATATATATATATTACTATTTTGTTTATTATTATGTGGTAAATATGTATTAATTTACTGAGAAATATAATTTTTAGTAATATTATAAGTTTGTTAATAACTACAACATATTTTCGAATACTAAAATTTTTCAACAATAGTTAAACTTAAAAAATAAAAGAATCAAAAACATCTAGTATAAGAATAAAGTTCAAAATCATAAACTTATATTGGTTTAACAATTAATTGGACAAAATATGCAATATATTTTTAGAGTTTACATCAATTAATGGAAATAAACTATTAAAATATTTATTTTAAATAAATAGCATTCTTTTTAATATATTTTTAATATAATTATAACATTTTATTTAACATAGTTTAACAATATTAATTTCCTTGGACATTAAACTGCATAAATTTTATTTATAAAATTTTTCATTCCATATCAACGTACTGTAACATTGTGATTTCAAAATGGTTTATGTCTGTTTTATGATTGCAGTTCAATACTAATATTGCAATACAAGGAATTTTTTTTAGTGATAGCTAATTGGTTTACTAAAATATCCAGTATGTTAAAAAAAATTATATATGTACGGATGCTGTTTTACTTTTAAAAGACAAATTGCAAATATTTTGTTTAACTTATAGTAAATAGAATAAGTTTTAATATAATATATGTTAAAGACTAAAGTTTTTCTGGGTAATTTTCAAAAGTTATGTTGAAAAATTCTTCTAATAATACATATGTTCAAAATTTGAACATATGGACAAATGTGTGATTCTTAAAAACAATTTATCGTATAAAAAAATATGTATGAAGTACTTATAAAAAATCCTACTAATCCATACATTTAATAAGTTATGACAATCTTATGACAAAAATATTAAAATAAAAGGATAAAAGGATTCAGAAAAAATTTTATCAGAAGAAAGGAAAATACCAAAATGATTAATATAAAAAAATTATTTTGATTCGTTCGTTTTCAAAAAGTTATGACACTTTTAAGGAAAAAAAATTGAAAAAATATCACGAATATCACCGATTTATAATGTTCATAATTATTAAAGAATTTTCCCCATTACTATGAACAAAAGTAATTTTTTTAATTTATAACGTCAATATCTTTAATTAAAAACGATTTTTGATCTTTTGACTTATTCTTGAAAGACATCGGTTTTCTAAGATTTCAGAGACACAAAATACATCATAGTAAAATTAATACCTTTTTAACTTTGCATCGAAGTTAAAAAAAAAACAAAACTAATTATCTTAACATAATTATTATTTTAAGAAAATACAAGTGGTTAAAAGTTTAGATACAATATTAAATAATATATTCAAAAATTAAAAGTTAAAGAATATTCTAAGTAAGTTTAGAAGCACCAACAATATGAGTTCCTATACAATTTTGATAATATTTGATAAAACTTTTATAAATTATTTCACATAATCAAAGTACGAGAATGACATTTTCTAGTGAAGAATCTCATTAATTTTATTTACTTATGTTGAATTATTACTTATACTTTATATTATATTCCCAATGACGATATAAATTTATCATAAACTGAACCATTAGTGCTAAAACTTAACATTATTTGAATTTTCTGAAGATGCAACTTTAATTAATGTTAAATAGTTGCCAATAAGAATAGCTATTGGTCTAAAAGTAGCCCCAATTACCATCTTTATGTAAGCTAAAACATCCCTGGAATTAAAATCATATTTCATATACTCAAATGTATCTAATTCCTTTCTATTGCAAATTTAAGTTTCGTCATTATTTTACCCTTAAGTTCATTATTTATTTTTATTAGATCAGTAGTATTATATTCATTTTCAATGATTGCGGGATTGTATCTAACCTTATTGTCATAAAACGGTATATTAAAACATTATACATTTATGTTATTTGTTAGTTTTTCTTTAACTGTAAGATGAATAATAATAATTTTTAAGCATCATATTTTTCATCTTCATCATTTTATGCAATCATATTTAATGAATCAGAAATATTATTTAGTACATATTCACTGTGATCAAAATAAAAGGAAACAT
Source organism: Daktulosphaira vitifoliae (assembly GCF_025091365.1). NCBI lineage: Eukaryota > Metazoa > Arthropoda > Insecta > Hemiptera > Phylloxeridae > Daktulosphaira > Daktulosphaira vitifoliae. The sequence continues at coordinate 14,990,798 of NW_026099572.1, read as the reverse complement.
AAATCCACAATTGTTTATCAAGTCATCCAATAGTATCATAATTACTATACTATGTATTTGAAATGTTTGCCATAGTTCATGAGATTCTTTTATGATAAATAATCTTTATTTTTTCGAATTCTAACAAAAACTCTTCATTATGGTTAAAAAAGTTTAAAAAATAATGACTTCAGGAGCAGTGTAAATATTTTGCGAATTCACTATTATTACATGAATTCAATAAACTTACAATTAAGGACATATATATTTAAAAAAAATAAAAAATATTTTATTATACCACTTATTTAAGTTATGTTGATTCCCTAATGATTTCAGCATGAAATTAAATTTTGAAACTAGTTGTAATAATAATATTGAGTATTAATCATACAATATTTTATAAGTCGTATTTGATTAATTGTAATATTCATAGGGGAGAATAAATTATCATTAACATATTTATTTGCTTGTTCAGCTGACGGAAATATTAGATATATTCATCTATGTATGTTAAAATTAAATTAAATTATTGAAATCAGTATATACAGCTCTGTCATTAATTGTATATTTAATGCAACTACATTTAAAATATAAGACGATAGATATTTTCAACAAATTATAATATAAGTTTTCATTTTTTTTTTTAATATCATTCTTAGAGTTATATTTTTATTTAAATTTCATGATATACTAGTTCTTTAATACACAACTTTTTAACAAATTACCGTATATTTTCATAAAATAATTATCTTAACCTCATGCCAGGTTTAGATAAGTAGTTATTTGAGTTTTGTAATTAGGCTTTTTTACTTTTTATTAAATAATAGAACAAATTTAATATACTAAAAAAAGTATATACCACATAAATACTCTACTAGAAAAGTTTTATTTTATTTTATATCCTAGTAAAGTCTATCTGTAAAACAAAATTATTTATTTAACACAATTAATAATTAGTTGTGTATGCTATATCGTTATTTTTGAAAAACAAAACTATTCAACCTTTAATTAAAAAACGAGATTGTAAAAGTACAACATGGATGCACTAAGTTCAATTTATTTTAATTGTATTTCATCTAGTAAATACACATTATTTTACTTTTATCTAACATTTGAACAGTTTAAAGTAGTAATTTGGTAGCTTCAATACATTTAATCTATTAAAACAAATATTTTACTTTGTCTTTCCCTCTCTGCATATAATACGTTTTTTATACAATTTAATATTGCCGAATCACGCATTCTTTAAACAGAAGCGAGAACCCTCTCGGAAGGGGTAAAAAATCCCTATTCTGTTATTCACTTAGAAGGTCAACCTCATTAAAAAAATTATTTGAAAATAGCATCGTTCTGGCCCATTGAATAGCAGTAGTATAATATTATATTCATAGCTTGGTTACGGCCGAAATTATCAATAGCACATCTTTGTAATGTTCTGCGCTATCGCATTGAATTACCTGGTGTTCTAGGTGAGAATGTGGTTTATTATTGTTAGTGAATGGGAAGAGTTCATGGGATCATCTTGTTGTTTAGACCCTGAGCCGTTTTTGTATCTATTGACATCTTTATTTAAGCGCCAGCTCCATTCATCTATACACCTATTGCATATGTAGTTATTTAAGGTGGTAGTTAATACATAACTTTGTTTAAATGATTATTTGAAATGAAACAGGAGACCTTAGGATAATCAATGATTGTACGATATAGGATATCCTATAAATTTTCATTACTAGATGCTCTGAGGTAGTTGTTTCAATTTAGAATTTAAATCATTTATTATAATAAATATATTGTATAACTACTGACAGAGCTGTCCCTTCAGGAAGTTATATTTAAAGTCGTTAAAAAGAAAGGTATTAATAAAATGTCACGTAATTTTTAAAAGTTATATAGTCAGCAAAAATATTTTTTACCCACCAGGATTAAACTCTACGTCGATACATTAATGGCAATAGGTTATAACTATATTATTGATATTTTTCCGGAAGGACCAAAGATATATTATTATTATATATGTTTTTATATTGTGCCGTATTAATTAAAAAATATAAATATTCTTTAAAAAAAAAATATATATCATTTGTGTTAACGTGATATCATACTTAATTTAATTCATTATATCACTTATTTATAAAATGAAGGGAATAAGCAATTATCACAATAATGTTTATTTTACCAAAGTTAACCACTACAAGGAGAATACGATAATTTTCATACTAAATAATAACTTCCACAAAAATTGTAGTTATTTGCTATGGCTACTTAGATGTCGATGCATTTGTATCATAATTAAATTTTATGTTAACTTTTAGATATCTACTAGAAACCACTCGAGATATTATGAACTTAAGGTTTGTTGGTTGATAAATTCTTAATTAGGATAGATATATAAATACTCAATGTAATCTAAATATAATGTATATATAACAAATAGATGAAAGTGATTCAGATTGCAAAAGGATGATACTTCTTAAAGAGATTGCATGAATTTTTTAAATGTATCTACCTACTGAAATCATCACCATCGCTCTAAGGCACACGTGAATTTACATTTTAGAACAATTTATGCTGCATAAACACATAATAAATTGAAGGTAAAACGTCGACACGCTACCATGGGAGTAGATGTAGAAACAACTTTATGCTTACGTACACAAACAGAAAGCATATATATATTATAACTTACGCGCAGATTCTATTCAACTGGCTAAATATTTATGATTTTTTTTTACAATGGCCAATGATAAATAAATGTATATATACTCGGCCGGACAATTCATGAATGAACGGCCGTTGTGTGTATCGTGAGGACGTTGTGATCAGATTCCCTTCATTGTCTACGCTGAAAACTCGATCTTATTACAATCATCAGGCCGTGTCTGCTATGCGTATACGCAGACCACTTTATATTGTTTTACTTGGTACTGGTATTCCGCGTGCCGCTGTCATTTCCGGTGGGCGGATATGGTAAACGGTAAACTGGTTATACACTATGTGCATAGTCATTGTACCTCATCAATGGCGTACACGTATAAGAGCAGTAGGACTTCTTGGCTAGGCGTTTAAGAGTGTTGAAGGCTAAGACGACTCGTTAAATTCGACGAGTAATGTTTTTAAAAATATTTTTTTTAACGTCAACACCTAAAAATTAAGTTATGAGAATCATTTCTAAAGAACACACATTAGACTCAATCACTTGTATAATCATATTTTTTTTAAAGCGGACAAATCGTGTGTACCTTACAACTATAACCCTTTGAGTTATTAAAAGGTTCTTAAGTTTATGGCCGGTATAGTAAAATTCTTAAGTAAATGATCCGTAAAAAGAAAATTCATAAATATATGTTTGTTTAACGCATCCGTAAGTTAGGGATTTATTAGTATAATAATAAAAAATGCCTACAAAGCTTTAAAGTACACTTAAATAGTGTACTAATGACCTTACAGTAAAGTTCTTTGGAAACTCACAGACAACATATTATTCGATTTGTTATTTTTAAAGGTATACCGAGAACACAATTTCATAGATATTCAATTTGGTACAAACAAAACAAATACATGTTTAATTAATTCTATTGCATCATTATCGAGAACAACAAATTATTTATCATTTTTCTCGGTGTATTGAATTTATACAACAGCAATGAAAAAATTTAAGTACTAAGAAATTTTCTTTGGACAATAGAGTAAATGTTGAATTAGAGTAAACTATTTAAATAACAAATACTATGAGTGTTGTTGAACAACTTTAAAAAAGGCAATGATTATGTTATGAGATGTTGAGTTCTTAATTTAATATTAAAAACTAAAAATAGAAATACAAGCTCTCTATTTATAAATTTAAATAAATCCATTCTTAATATTTATTGTTTAATTAATGAACTAAAATTGGCTGTTTACAAGTAATTCGGACATTATCAATGAAACTCCTAAACTGATGGTGGCGGCGACCAGATTAATGAGTACCGTCTCGACGGCGGCTAGGGTCATATGAAATGCTACTGAACAATGACCGGCAACCGACAAAGTATAAAATGCGTCTACACATTGGTCTGTTGCAGTATGTATTAAGTCAGGTACATTATTTTTTCTTCATACACGTTAAGCGTTGGCTACTGGAGAACGTACACAGATGGAATATTTTTGATTCTTTTTTTTTTGCATTTAAAGTTTGTTTTTTGTTGTAAAATGCAAAACAACGTGCGAATATTTACTTGACAGCGTTCAATCAATGTCAACCGAGTCGGCGAAAATATTTTCGTACGGTGCCTTTTGTTCTCCGACTGTTTCTCTCGAGTACTTGTTTTTTTAACGTATACACGAAAATATTTATGTATATTATTCGTTACGATATTCAAAGTGGCCGTTTCCAGACGTTTCCTGTTTTGCCTAATTGATTCGGCGGCGTCTCTCTGCTTAGCGAAAACAAAAGAATATCTTTGGAAACTGTGATGGGAATATCTTTATGCATAGTTTACCAATAGCTATAATTGTAATTCGAGACACATAGTCTTAATTCGATACATGAAAACAATTAAATTATTCTCAGGTGATATATATCTTTTAACATAAACAAAATTTTTGGACTATAATTCGTTCATAATTTAGGCTTTTTTGAACAACTTTGGAGATATTTTATTTACGTTGATTGACGTATCACAACATTCTTCGCGTATACTCCTTTAAAAATTGTTTTTACACTATTTTACAACCACATAAAAATATTAAATTTTAGTTCACTCGATAACAATTTAAATTGTTTAATTAGCTTAATCGATAATATTAAGTTTTTTAATTAAAATGACATTTTTTTTTACTATTAGCTTTAAATTATATTATACTTTAATTTTTTTTTTTTTTTTCATAAAAACAATTTGTTCAATAACGCAATACTTTTCTACATACTTAGTAAATATTTAAAATTATTAAATGGTAATAGTTGTAGGTTTATCAAAAAAAATTTTTTTTTAGCTTCTATAGCCCATTTATGATCTTTCCTCCTTCTACTACTTGTTGCCATATATCTCTACCTACACATTCTTCTAATTTTGATCCTGGTGCACATTTTTCAATATCTAATTTGACTATGTCTAACCACTTCTTGGTCAACCCCTAGGTCTTTTTCCATCGATAGTGCTTGTAATTACATTTATTATTATACCAATAGATTTCCAGGCATGTTCTGCTCAATCCAACCGTTTACCTTTTATAAATGACTTGTTGATGGACTTTGAGTAAATTTGGTAGACTTCTCTATTGTTTCATTTTCTACATTCTCCATTTTCTATAATAGAGCCACATATACGTCTCAGTATTTTCCTTTCGAATATCAAAATCTTTTTTTTATCGCCTCTTGTAACCGACTATATTTTGCATCTATAGGATAGAACTGGTCGTAGATAACTTGTGTAAAGGATGAATTTTTATTCTATAAATAAAAAAATTAATTTAAATAATTTTCCCAGTGCGAAATATTCTTGTTATCGGCTGCAATTCTTAGCTTTATCTCACTATACATATTATTTGTATTTATAATAATTTCAAAATATTTAAAGTCAGTTATGGCCTGAAAATTGTTATTGACGACTATTAGGTCTTGTGAATTTCCAGCCATTATGTCTATAACCATTTACTTGGTTTTATCTTGGTTAATTTTGAGTCACATAGGTTTAGCCGTCGTGATGAGGTTAGCCATTGTAGTAATAATTTCTTGACATGAGCATCTAATCACCAAGATTACCAAGCAAGTATAGTTTTTTTTTAAGTTATTCCATTACTTGGTGAACTGATAGAGTTTTTATTACTTTCTTCGGAGTAGCTTCTTTTACTTCTTTTCATTCAACTTTTGAGTTTTGAATTGACACATTTGAATTGTTATCTAACAGATTAGATATCGTTTTTTGGTATGTTTTTATAATTTCTGGATCTTAAGTTATTCTGTGTCTAGTCTTGGTCTAGCTTTAGTTTTAAAGTTAGTTATCACTAGATGAATCTTACTAATGTACGATTAGTGTCTTTTATCGATCAAGAAATAATCTGTTTGACTTTTAGTTTTTTCATACGTGGATGTGTTTATAAATTTCTCTCCATTAAAACATTTTACTACTAATAGTAAGGCCTTTAGATGCTGTAAAACCAACTATTCTTAATCTATTGTTATTGATTTCTAAATGTAAGCTTTCTTTACCTGACATTTTTTTAAACATTTTTTTTTTATCCAATTTGCGCGTTCATGTCTCCTATTCAGGATCGCATTTAGGAATTTTACAGCTTTGATATATCTTCTTTTACATTTATATCTTTGTACACGTTTTAAATTAGAAAATAATAAAGTAATATTTTTTTTTAGAAATAGATATTTTTGTTTCATAAAAATAAATTGTTCTGTTTGAAAAAATTTAAAATTAAATAAAAATAATTAATTTTTAAAAATTGTATACCTATTAAGATTTTTGCCGCCCTTCAAAATTTGCCGCCCGGGGAAAATGCCCCCAATGCCCCCCCCTAAATGCGGGCCTGCTCCTATTACGATATTTAAACAATGTCTAGGTATACTATTGAAATTATCTTTTAAGAGTTTTATAGAGGCATTTTTTAAATTTACATCCGCTGTTTCAATTAGAGCAAAACAGTTTATCATCACAATATCCAAAACTTTATCAGTTACATTAGAATATCAAATTTCATCATTTACTGGTTTAAACATTTTTATTAGGTTTAGTAATAAATCTTTTATCATATAACCTACACCATATTAATTGAGATTATTAAATTTATATTATTCGGTGAATAAATAAGGCAACGAAAAAGCCACTTAAATATACTACATTATCTTACAAAATCATTAAAAACTAAAGTTTTATACTACTTTCAAATGAATATTGGGAATAACGTTATTAGTGATGAAGGGTAAAGTGGGGTAATTTTAAATGCATTTTTGAGATAAATATACAGGTTTTTATTTTGAATTTGTATTTAATATAATAGCAACATAATAAGCATCAGAACTTTTCAATTCAAAATAAAATCTGCCAAATAATCTATGAGAAAATATGAATTTACATTGACTTCACTTCCCTCTATTTTATTTATGGTAATTTTTCGTATTTAATTTTAACTATCGTTCTCTTATATTTGAAAATCTGTAATTACGGTACGAAGATATTGGTAGAATCACAAATAAAGATTGTACATTTTTGATTCTTGAAGTTGTATTTAGGCTACTGATAGTACTTCATTTAGTGCTAAAAAGTTTTATAATGTTAATTTTTAAATTATACTTTTTAGTAAATACATTTATTTTAACATTAAAAGTACCTTGTTATCTTTTTAAGGATAGTATTGATTTTTTATAACGCAACATTAGTTATACAGCGTGATTTATTCAGTAAATTACCCCTTATTTTGTCGTTAAATAGTAATTTTTTCATAAAAGTGTGTAGATTAAAATTTTATTTATTTTTATAAGCCATTGTAAATATTAAGTTTATTATAAAAAAACCCAGCACAGTGGAGTCGTGGCACAGTAGGGACGTGGCATAGTTCGGTCCAGTATAGATTTAATCTGACAGTGATTAAAATTACTATCATAATTTCTAACCCTATCGATCAACCTATGATTTAATATACATATTCTATTTTCTAACTTATTTAAAGAATTTCAAGTTTAATTTGAACGTATTATGATTATTTAAAAATATGTATTATTTAAATTATGACAGATTATAATGACAATTTTAAGTATCGTCGAATAGGTCAACTTGGCATGATGGTTGAATTTGGAACAGATAAAATTTTATCACTTAATTTATGTGAACAATTATTTTGTGTTTCTTATAAATATACATTTTTTACTTAAAAAAAATAGTATAATAGTGCGACCAAATATTATGTATGGCAATGGAGTATACTCTTCAAATTTCTCTCTAGTTATAAAACGGAAATGTAGATCTTCCTCTTCTTCCTCGCCTTAATCCCAACTATTTGGGGAATGTAGATGCTTTTGTAATTAATTATAATTAATACAATAATACTATTTAAGACATTTTTTTTGTATAAAAGATTATATTTAATGAAAAAATATACTCATAGATTAAATTAGCCCATTTTTTAAGTATATTAGCTACTAGTATTTAACTTATATTAAGCTTTAAGTATATAATGCAGATAATCAATTTGCTATCGCTAACCAATATTTAGTACAATATTTAAAAGTATAAGTAAATTATGTCCGCTAACCAATTATTTTATTTATTTTTACAAATAAATGGTAATTTGTGCAAGTATTTGTATAGTAATTTGCGTTGTAATTTAAGCTGTCCAGACACATTACATTTTTTACATTGAAAATTTTTTTCTAAAAATAACATTTTGCTGACGTAAAAAACTTTATAGAGTATGTCTTGAATTTTTATCTAATAAAGATTTGCTTATATTAAGTGACCTGTATTCAGACCATTTGGTACTAGACTTGAGTCGAGTTGAAAATACACTGATGAATTTTTACATTATATTTAGGCCAAGTTGTACTTATTTTAATTCACTAATGGCTGAGTTGGGCCGTTACTTATGTGTGTCTTAAGTATCCGCCCTATGTACGTACACCTGCTCATTGAATATGATTACAGTGATGTTTGCATTATGCGAATTCTCTTGCGGCCGTCAGTCAAACTATACTATATATAATGCACACAGAAGCATATGTATAATATTTTTCACAATTACAAATTACACAGTTGAGTTGCAACATTCAAGTATATTTAGAATTTAAAATTTGTTCTTTTGGCATTATTTTGAACAAGCGCAATGTGCACATTTTTTTTTATTCAATAAACTCAGAAAAATTAATACGACAAGGTGTGAGAAAAACGATTCTTATTTTTGATAAAAAATTTGGATATAATAATAAAAAATAGATTTTAAGATGTTATTTATATTTTTAATAACCGCACACTAGCAAGTAGCATTTTCAGATATTATTGAGTGTGTTTTACGATAGTATAAAACTCATTTATAATGACCGTTAACGGTAGAAAAAGGTTTTGATTTGCCTCAGGGTATCCGGTACATTCGACTACTATTATTTCTAAAGGTAGCTGATTCTATAACATTATATTATAAATTTAATGAAATGCCGGATTTATATTTTTACTTAAATCTACAAAACAGTTTATCCCACAGTAAACGCGCGGCACTCTTTGCCCATTATTTTAGATTTTATAAAATCCAATAACACCACAGCAATTTTAAACGCTGTGTACAGCAAGTAGCCGAATATCAATTTCATTTAGGGCTTAGATCATATTTATGGGTATGATCGTGATTTATGTTGCTGTAATTATGGTTCATGCAGTTACGCCTAAAACAAGTTAGTTCTATGGAAATCCTTTAGCTGACTTCTTTCATATTTATGAGGCGCCACGTCGATATTTATTTTTCCTTCAGAAATAATAATTCTAATAATAGGGTATTCATTGCTCGGAACAGTTTTTTGCAATCAAATACTCCAATTTTATTTAGGAAATTAATAAAGGGTACCTGTTGTACACAAGGTCGCAATTGTAGCCAATAAATATGCCGACGTGGTAAGCCGTACTATTTTTTGCACTTACATCTACAAGTATAGTAACTTGCCAAAACCTTAGTGTAAAACGAAGTTTACAGTAGAAACATACACGAATATATGAATTATTATATTAAGTCGATAGGTGAAAATTAATAATACACTCACACGTACGGACACAATTAAAGTGTGATAATGTAAATTAAATAACAAAACCACACAAGTTGTGGACTGTGATATTTTTTTAAATGCAACAACGATGGTTTTGATTGTTTACAACGCGTTTTGGTTATTCAATTTGTCATAATGGGTGATCCGATCAGCCCTTTGATACCACTGCGCACTGTGGTAACCGTTGCGGAATAGGCGTCCGTGAGAAATGAGGTAAAATATAAATAATGTGTGTCGCACAGTACCGGTATAGTCCGTGAGTCGAATCCGCGATTTCTATTAATCAATACTAAAAATTATTACTACTATTATCATTATTATAAAATGAGTGTAATATTATCATAAATGTGCATTGTTTCTAATGCGTTTGAAAGTAGCGGCGGCGGCATTGGTGACCTGTCAAACGCATATGTAATTAAAATGAAAAGAAAAATACATTTTATATGTATAAAAAAAAATCCTGAAGAATTATATATATATATTTTTTTATACTCGTACATGTTATAACATATAATGCGCGTATAAATCAAGAGTAAATAATGCGGCGACAGCGTATGATGCAGTCATATTTATTTTTCAATCATCAACTTAAACAATAGTCGGTAACGGGAGCCATTAACCTCATAATAATACCGGATTTTATTATAATTATAGTTTATACATCTTGAAAGTCTTAACGTTATTGCTACAGTTTAAAATTGTCTATTACACAACACATATTTACCTGAAAACCATAAACTGATTTTCACAGTAAATCATTGTATTTACATTGTAATCCATTATCAATCATAGTAATTATTAATTACTATAATGCTTACAGAATTTTATTTGAATAAAATTAATGTATAACTTACTGAAATCAATTGTGTATTGTAAATAAAATTTATTTTATTTTATAAATTGTTTGTAATTCTTAAATTTAAGAGATTATTGCTTAATGCGGAATGAAAAAATACAGCTGAATTTTTACATACAAAAAATAGTCTACAAAGTTATAGATGAATTTCAAAATTGTAATGTTTTTTTAGACGCGAGTAATTCGCATCAAGCTCAAGAAATTTATTTCGATTTTAATTGACAGTGTATTGTAAATTCAATATTCATTTAGGTTTATAAGTTCAATGCTGTACTCCCAATATTGCCAAAATTGACTAATTTATAATAGCAACACCTAAATTATAGCGTAAATGGGGGGTCTGAAGTTTTGGCAACTTTTCAAATTGAAATGGCGTAGAGACCCAAAAATCGTCTTATTTATCTTGATTATTTTCAATTGAATTAATAGTAACGCTTCGAATTATGTTCATGTATGTAAAATACAAGCTAAGCATTGTGTAACATTTACTGAAAACAACAATGTATTGCAAGTCGAAAATAGGCGTGCACACTTCGTTTGTAATGTGTCATGTTCACACGATTTAATTGGATATAATGGCGTTATTATTTGATTTGATACTTAACTTAAGTTGTAACTTATAATAATGTTAAGTGACAAAACCTTTCGGTACAAAAATTTATATTCTTAATTTCTAAAGGAAAGATTGCCAATGTTAAACACGTTAAATAAATCAGTAAAGAAAATGTCGATTGCGTTTTAAACCTAACGTGTTATTCTATGGTTCAGTGGATTTAGTTAGTTACTGTAAACAGGCCCAGTAGTCACGTCAAATATTACTGAGTAGACTTTCCAACTGGTAGATTTATTTGCACACATATATAAGTGTAGCTTCATGGAAGTTTAATTGAATTCTTACCCTACTTAATATTTCAATGTATATATAAGAGAAACAGAAAACTTAAACGGAGAATGAGGGTGGTTTTAAGTCTTTTTTTTTCTATTGAAGAATTGAACCATAAAACGAATGAATGTGGCAGGATTTGAATCGAGAATAAAAACTTAGCCCTTGGGGTATTGAAAAAAAGAAGAAAAAAGAAAAACACAGCTCGATAACTTTCCGGTTACCTCTCCGGTTGTTCGACCATTGTAAATTAGGCCATGGGTCACGTGGGGGTTAAATCATTTTAAAAATTCTTCTAAAGGGCGTTTGGTATGCGGGTTGAGGTTTGGAAGAATCGTTTTTTATTGGTTTGTCGCAATATAAAGAGGGATTTGATATTTTTTAAATATCATTTTCGTCGCCCTTGTTGCAAAGATGTCTTTTGGGGTGAGTTTGCCCTAAAAATAAAAAAAATTATTTGAAACTAGCGTTATTCGATGATCCGACAAAGTATAAACAACCCTGAGGTTTTTGAATAACTTTAAACTGCTTTTTCCGTGTATTTCAATATTAGTGTCGTGCAAAAAAGCGATAAAAACATACGCTTGACTTATTCTTTTGAAGGTGACTGCGATCGAACCGTCTACACATAGATTTTTTTCATTCCGTTATGTTGTCGTATTCAAGGCGTTTTCTCTGTATTAGTGTCATCCTTCGTCTACATAATAAAGTTACATAGAAACGCATCAGGTTTGTATTTGCAATAATGGTGCAAACAGTTACTACTGATGTAGGTACAATAATAAAAAAATGTTGGACGAGGCCAAATGCAAAATAATGTGCGATTTCCCTCGATGTTCGAGTAAAACTTTCGAACCATTTTAGAATAATAAAAAATATTACCGTGTGATGTTGTGATTGAGTTTATTCAATATGTCGAAGGCCTTCCAATTGTGGTTTCGAATACGTGTCAGCTCGGTTAAAATATTGTAATTCTGCATCATATGATAATGTATACAGAGCGTTGATTTACTCATCGCACGTAACTCTGTAAATAGTGACATTAAATCTTAACAGCCATTTCTAGCCTATTTTACACAATACTAGAGTGGTTTATATAAGTTATTCAAGTCAATAGTAGCTTTATTATAAATGTAACCTGCGTTGTTAAATTTGCTAAAATTCCTATAAGAACTTTTAATTCCATCCCAATTTCTTATTATTTGATATATTTATTATCGGACGCTATTTTATTGCAGTTGAAAACTTTAGTGTTGTTATTTATTTTATAATTGCTGAAATTCATTCGTTAATTTTCAAGAAAACATTACGTGGTTAACACATTTTTTTCTCTTGGTAAATTTTAACATAATGTACTTGATGTTTTAAAATAAAGGTGAAAAAAGACATTTTTGATTTTATGATCGTTACAAATAAGTTTAGAAAATGAAGGAGAAGAAAATGATTAGTGTTTCCAAAATGATTATAAAAACGTATAATGTTATAAGTATTTCTTTTTCTAACGTTTTCTAAACATAGTTTCCATTGTTGTATACATAAATATGCGTAACGACGCATAAGCAAGTTGGCCTATGATAATATGTTAATGTGTCACTTGACCATGTCTGTCACGTGTCTTGTGTGTCGATAATGTTATGCACATAGTAAATACGATATGAGTCGAAAACCGCGTAAATTTTTTTTATTATTATTTATACATTTATTATTTTTATACCGCACTTTTATTTTTGTCATACTTGAGTATGTGATATAATGAACGATTATAATTTAAGTTCCTATAGGATAACGTTTTATTTTCTCATTTTATGTAATAATTAATTACATACGATCATTTTAGGTTTCGTTAATTTCAGCACTTTTAAAATAAAAATATTATGATGTAGACCTAAGTCTAATTATAAAAATGTTGTGTCATTTTTATTTATGTATTACAATAAAACTATTATTAAAAATCAATTATAAGATCATGTTAACTACAATTTAATTAATGTGAGTAACAAAAAAAGTTAAAAAGCCACTAAAGTAGTGATCAAAGAAATATTAGTTGTTTTGTATAAATAATGGACAAATTCGACCAAAGTGAGAAAATATTTTAAATAGATTTTTGACACAAATATCAAAATATTACCAATGTATGAAATAAAGCCCGCGACGTGTGAACAATAATTAACTATTTTTAACTGATTTTCATAACTTACTATTAATGAACCACGCCAAGTAAGGTACATACAATAAGATACATCAAACTAGGCGATTAGACTATATTACTTCTTTGTCCAAATTATACCCATAGTACATTTAATAAAAACCAAAATTCAATGGAATTGGTATCAATAAATCTTTATATTAATTAAAAATATCAAGTAAATGCAATTTTACAACTTAAAACCTGTAAATAAAAAGTTTTCAATTAACATCTACACCCAACAACAAGCTACATATATTAAGGTAATGACATACTATATATATATATGTAATAATATTATTATTATTCACATTATATTATATTTATAAACTGAATTGTAATATTTGATTTTGTTAATTCATTATGGCAATAAAGTTATTATAATTATTATTAATTTTAGTAAAATAAATTAAAATATTCACTATATTTCATACTCGAATTACTTTTCAAGGTTTTGAAGTATTTTCATGACAATAATTTAGAAATATATAAATACTAATTCATATAAATTAATCATTTTTTATTGACAATAGCAAACTATTATAGGAATTAATGAATTGATTTCAATACAGTTTTAACTTAGGAAAAAACGTATCTACCATATAACTATACTTAATATATTACATTGAATAAATCCTATTGTGGAAGTAAGAGGGTGCAATGGATTTAATAGACATTCGACGAATTCCATTATTGTGTGACGAATGCTGATTGTGGATTTGAGGGGTTGTAGTTGTGAAGGGGCTAAGGGTAGATTATCGGGTGAGATTAGTATATTTGTGAACAAAGAATGACCAGTACATGTATATCAATGTAAAAACTATACATTTTCTACTACTTAAGCAGTAGAAGATAGTAAATTACTTTTATGTCGAATAAATTTTATTTTTCAGAAGATTTTTAAGTAAAATCAATCCCTAAGTATTTAAATGAAAAAATCTAAAAGAAATATGCTAACACGTAATTAAAAATAGTATGCGACAGACTTTCATTTTTCGTTGCTATTTAAAAGTCAAGTTCATGGTCTTTGTGTATACCAATCAACTTGGGTCCATTTGCAATATTTGAGTTCAGGACCGGTTGTCAAACATGAATTCGATTACAATATTTTTAATTAAAATTGTAGCGGAATCATAAAACAAATATAATTCTATCAATTAATATAATTGATCTACATAAACTCAACCACAATTTCGATTATAGTTCAAGTTAACTTAATGTCAATAATAGTAATGATTACACTCATTCTCGCAGAAATTATTACATCTTAGAAAAAGTACAATTTTTAATTAATTTAATTAATTTGATAAATAAAATTTGAAGATTGAGGATATTAGCTTTGAATTGTAATAAACACATAAGTTATTACTTTACTAATTTATTATGTCTCATATATGCATTTATTTTATTAATTAACCACCATTTATATTTTAAAGTTTATAATTAAAATGTTCACGGTGTTAATGGAAATGATTAGATGTCATTTAATAAATTTGTTTATTATTTTTGTTAAAAAATTAACTTGTTTCTATTTACAGAAAGTTCGTTGAATTTACATATATTACATATCAATATATTTCGTACTTGCGATTCTACAATCTTAGATAATAAAAACAAACTCAAAGTTTGTAGCTTTATTCCATTGCTTAACACTATTAAATCGATTGTTTACTGAAATAAAAATAGAGGTAAAAGTGGAGTTTAGTATTGTACGTCAAGTTACACAGTAATTTTGTAGAACGTACTTTTCCGTCAACATTACTCATTGTAAAATCTAATGTCCGCTTTGTCATAATTTTCTTTGGTCGTAAATATAACACCAACATTACCTTCAACTTTTATTTTTATTATTTTTGTCTACAAATTAATGCAGAAACTTAATGTATTACCATGCAAAGGTTGTAAGAATTAAAAAAAATAGCTGTGACCTCCGTTACGTTCGTTAGACAATGTAATAATTGTGAAAAAATTATTCCTGAAATGGCTACGGAGCGATTCTGCGCGTAATTATAGCCGTCAAATTGAACGCAAACTATAATTAAAGCAATTTGTGATTCGATAAACGAAAAAAAATTTATTCATTTTGTATTATTATTGTGTTCATGTTCTCGGTTGTAAGGATACGCCCCAATTATGTAGTACCAATTATTATACACATAAGTTAATTACACTAATTTATTACATGAAACGCCTGTAACCGTTAAAATAGTGTTGCCACTTTGAAGGTGGAGGAAAGTATTACGTGAAAAATCTAAAATCCATATACTTACAGTTTTTTTTATTATTATTCAAATACTATCTATTACCTAAAACGAATTCAAATTTAAATGTTATTTTTTACAAACCTAACTATTCAAGTACAATATGTGTAAAATTAAGGCGATATAATTTTATCTCTTCAAAACTGCAACCACTATATTGTGACTATATCGTGATTCCTTTAAAATATGTTGAACAGTAGCTCTATAGCAATGTGTAAGTAAATGGTTGTCGCATGTGGTTGTGTACACTACATCGATAAATCTCCATGGCTAAACGCTTTGACGGAATACCAAAACCAGTAGTCTGGCTCAAATACCGAGAATAAAAAACCGGGCCTCCCATCCATCCACCCGGCAGCCGATGTGCCTCCACCGTCCGGGTTCCCGGGTCTCCCTACACCGATTCCCTCTCCTCTATGACAGACACGCGAACCAGCATTAGTAAATACATGGAACCTCCTCTTCGCCGTCAGTCCGTCGGAACAGCTACCGGGCTTTGCCTTCCCCGTGTCCCAGAAACCTCCTCTCCACCACAGTCAAAGAAGCCGACACAGACACATAAATTATGGAAATGTTTTACCAATGCTCATTTGACATTTACTCGTCATCGTTCTTCTTGTATATGAGTGTTCGTTCATGTATTATTATTTCTACCTGTTGTCTCTGTAGCAAAAGTGCTTGTTGAAGCCGTTGTCCTTTTCATGGACATAGCTCCTGGTGTGATGGTTTTTTTTTTTTGTCGTCGCGTGCTTTTTTCATTTACATTTTTTTCTGTGCAACTACCAAATGATTGCACTCTTGTTTTTTCCTTCGTGTACGATTATTAAATGTAAGCTTTTCTTTAACTCGATTTGTCATTGTTGGCTGAATTAATTAAATCAGTCATATTCTCTTAAGGTAAATTACATTTTTAATAGTATATATAACTAATGGATTTTTTAAAACTCGATATCCAACAAATAAATTATATTTTTTACTGAGTAAATGTAGTATATTATTAAAAATATTGATCAAAATGTCAAATGTTTTAACAATATAGGCATTAAAAATAATAGAAATAGTTTTCAGTTATATGTCATTGTATTTGGGTGTTTTTTACTTCGGCTACTCTCTATTTTAATCTGACAATCGTTTTACTACCTATTAGGTTTGACAGCACATTTTGGACATTTCACGTAGTTTGTGACCAACCACCTCGTTACAATTATCGTAAAGTTTTGAGGAAGTCCGGCCACATTTCCCCTATGTTATTATTATTATTATTATACAAGTTATATTTACAGCGATTTATGTAAGGTCCGCTTTACTGTGTACAAAAATGACAACGTGTTTCTTAAGTCAGCCGTATCTATTAGTACGGGAAAAAATAAAGCTTTTCTGCTGGACAGTGTCCAATTACCGGGAAAAATTCTCAACTTGAACAATATAACGTTCTATCGAGAGGCAAAACGTAATTGGAGATTTTGAAAGGGATCCGGTCGTCTTCCCCTTGTATAGCTGGCAGGTCCTTTTAAAAGGGAACAAACATTAATAATAAATATCCAATAGTTTTAATGATATTTACTCGTTACGGGCCGAGAAAAACGCATAACGGAAGTACAAAAAACTAATACTATGAAATTAACTGTTACTATACTATTAACTGTTTTAGGAACTACGTGAGTTTCAAAATAGAAGAAGTCAAGATGACTTTTTATTTCTATTGCCAGTAAACATTTTTATTATATGTAAGATCACAAATTAACTAGTATTTAATGACAAAATATTTAATTAAGTATTCTACATACTAAAAATTAAGGTTAGTATTTGCTTAAAATTAATACATTAAAGTACATTAGAAATATAAAATACATATTAACTTCCATGATTCAATTTCGATGACTTGGACTTTTGAATGAATAAATGGCCAGATAAATAAATAGGAGTTTAATTGATTTAAATACTTTTTGTGCTTATGAATGGAATAAATTATTTAATGTTCATTGAACGTTTTTAGATATACTGTTGGACCGACTGAGGAAACAACTTAGATTACTGCGCAGTAATCAAACAGGTGTGTTCCAATTGCTACTTATGGTGTGGAACGATAACCATTAGAATATATTAAATGTTAAGTTTAAGCATAATGCCGTTTAGAAGTCTAGTCAAAATGGAACTATTTTATATTTATTTATTATCATTTATTATTCTATATGGATTTGTGCGTAATAAACTTGAAATGCATTTTATTCTGAGAAACTGTGAACTTGTCTATACACAAATATGCATAAAATATATAAAAGGCCAATACCAGTTTTTGTTGGTTTGTGCA
Organism: Daktulosphaira vitifoliae; assembly: GCF_025091365.1. NCBI lineage: Eukaryota > Metazoa > Arthropoda > Insecta > Hemiptera > Phylloxeridae > Daktulosphaira > Daktulosphaira vitifoliae. The sequence goes on along the minus strand of NW_026099572.1, from coordinate 14,972,590 downwards.
TCGCGTATCGTGTATATCATACATAAAATAAAAATGTATATGCAAAAGTAAAAAAACTAATAATTAAGCAATATACTTTTAAATTATTATGAAATTTTTTTTACTTGTAATTTTATTGTAAATAAATTCATAGAAATCAAGCTAGTTTTCAAAATATTAAAACTATTTTTTAATTTTATTGGTATACATAAGGCTCTGACCTTTGAAAATCATAATATTAGTACGAACACATAATTAATAAAAAATGTGATGATTTTTTTATTATAAATTTATTTACATAAAATAAAAGTAATATAGTTTATTAACTAAAATTAATTGTTTGATGAAATCTTTTTATGTATTATTATCTACAGAATTATTCTACAGAAATATGGAATTAAGTAGCATTAAATAATGTTATTTTATATTTGGCTACAGTAGTTTTTTAGTGTTATCAAAATTCATGAGTATATGATTTACAGAGACCACTTCATACTCAATATGCTTTTATTTTAAAATGTTATCATGCAGAAATAATCGACATGCTGCGTGTATGATGTTTATTATATGGTGAGTTTTAAAAACCGAAACATTTTCCGGGACGATGAGTTTTCCAATGGAAAGAGGGGCATACTATGGGTCGTTTTGGAAGTCTTCCAGTGCATTATAAATCCCATGGATACATACATATTCCACTGTCTGGTCGAATGGTCAGGCCGAGATAAGACCAAAAAATAAAAACCAGCATGTTTATAAATAAAATCGACTAGGTGGGTTTGTGATTGACAGTTCACATAGTTGTCGGATAAAGTTGAAAAAGTGAAGGAAAGAAAAAATCTCGTTGGGCTAAAAATGATTTACGACCATAAAGTGACTCATTTTCTTCATAGCCATTATTCAATACTATCTAAAATAAACTTTAAATTATAGAATTGTTTAACCTATGTAGGAAAACGTGTGCAAAAAATTCGTTAAATAAAGTAATAATATCGTTATGAGCAACCGATATTTTTAAATTTGAAAAAAATACAGTAAAACTAAATAAGTTATCATTAAGATATATCATTAGTTCAATGATAATATACTTTGTATGATATGAATATATAAAGGGTGTCCCAGCATTTACTGACGACTTAAATAATTTTTGATCCAGTTAATTTTTTTTGATATATTTCTTTTAATATTTAATATACTTGAGGGCCATAATAATAATGTAATTATTACATTTTTTATAATTAAATAAAAAAAAATGTAATTTTAAAAATGTTAACAAAAACTTTTCTTAAAATATACTCTACAAAATAGCTATCTACATCATCTACGCACACATTAGCCGTCCTCATATCGCATTTAATAAAATTACTTCATCTCTTTTTTGATCTTCTACCTCTTCTCCCTTCAACATTTATTTCCATAAGTGTTCTCACAGCTTCTTATTCCTTTCTCATCATAACATGACCAAACCATCTCAGCCTATTTTCTCTTAACTTATCCATGATTGAAGCTACACCGATACTGCCTCTTATAGGTTCGTTTCTTAATCTATCTTTTCTAATCATTCCACTAGTCCATCTAAGCATTCTCATATTTGCTACGCTGATTCTCTTGTCAACCGACCAACTCTCTTTTTTCGTCTCTAACTACTTTATTTTGCCTCGCCTGTTGTCCCAAAGTACATTCGAGGTCAAATAATCCTTCTGGGTTCTGTGCAGGACTCCTCATACTTTTTAACAAAATTTTACACCGGCTGTCTACCTAATACAACCTCATTAGTCGCTTCTTACAGCTGTCAGAAAAGGCCTTGCAAGTGTTTTTAACCCCTATCCATGGGGAAATATTAGTTTTATAAATGGTTAAATGTTTTTTAATTCATCTATTATATCCTATAAAGTATAATATGTTCAAATTTTATAATTATAAGATTTATTAAAATAAATAATTCTCAAAGTACTAGCATTTTTTTATTGAGACTCTAATTCAACTTTAAACATGCAAAAATTCGGTTTCACTTGACGGAAATCAAATTTTGTATATGTCTTAACAAATAAGAAATAATTTCAGAAAATTTATAAAATCAAATCAAATTTATATTAAGTAACATCAATTTTATTAAGACGTATTTGTCCTAAAAATAGCTGTTACTAATATTAAATACTAGTGATGGGAAATATCTAATTGCAATTATCGAAATATTCTTTATTTGTCCACTATTCAAATTAATGGATAGTTATTAAATAGTAAAAATATTCAATAGTTACCCAACATATATGAGTAGCTTTAAAAACCATTTAATGTTTTTTTTTTAATTTGATATTAAATGCTAAAAATAAACTATTCGATTGCAAACTATATATTTTAATAGATATTCGAAAATACCCATAACTATTGAACAATCTAAAGCAAATGTATTTAAAAGAGTTTATAAAGTTGGAATTATGGAAAAAGACTATTAATTTTGTCAAAAATATTTTATTTACTCGTACTAGCTTGAATTATTTTATAGAACACTGTTTTAGACATATTCTTATTTAAATCTATTTCTTCTCTATTTACTTGTTCCTATCAGGTTTTTATTTTTTTAAATTAATATAAATGGATATTATTTTTAAAAATTCTAATGCATGGATCATGCATGTTATTGATGGATATTAAAAAGGAACACCTTTTATAATTTTTTTTAGCTTCGATGCGAAGCTGAGAAGGTATTGGTTTTACTAAGATGTGTTTTTTTTTTTTTTTTTTTTCTGTTACCACTTTTTCTCAGCTCTCACCGAACCGATTTCTTTCAATGATACGTCAAAAGATCACAAATCGTATCTAGTCGAAGACATTACCCTTAAAAATTGAAAAAATTTCCCTCGTTCCCCGTAAAAGGGGGAAACCTCCAAAAAAATTACAAATTTAAAAATCGCTAATTTTCGTAATTTTTTCAATTTTTTTTACTTTAAAGTGCCATAACTTTTTCAAAAATGAACATATCAATATAAATCTTTTTTATATAGATGCATAATATCATTACCTTTCATTTGGTATATTTTTTTCATAAATTGAACCCTTAACCTGCCCACAAGGGGGGATTTAAAATGACAACTTTTTCACAAAAAATTAATTTTTTTAACTTAAATTTTGAAAATGTTCCGGAAGGTCTGACACTTTTATATATATCTTAAATTAAAGCTAATGTAATATGCTTTATCATGAAAAAAAAAAATTTCGGACTTTATCTTATCTTCATGGTGAAAATGGCTACCGAATGCTGTTTTTGTGTGAAAATTTTCGATTTTGTATTTTCCATTTTTAACTTTATTATGCTATAACTTTTTGAAAAATGTATGAATCATTACAATTTTTTTATGAGAAGTAGTATTTATATAGATCTTTCATTCGACATACTGTTTTTTTAAATCGGACCATTTCCCTAAATACAGGGGGGATTCAAAACATAAAAATGCATATAGAAAGTAGAACTTTTTCAACGTAACTTTTGAAAGTGTTCCGGAAGGTCTGACACTTTTATATATATCTTAAATTAAAGCTAATGTAATATACTTTATAATGGTAAAAAAAAATTTCGGACTTTATTTTATCTTCATGGTGAAAACAGACATTAAACTTAATAAAAAAAATACGATTTTTGTAAAAAAATTCTTTTTTATATTTTTAACTTTATAATGCTATAACTTCTCGAAAGATGTATGGATCAATATAATTCTTTTTTTTGTAGATGCATGATGTCTTTACCTATCATTTGGTATATTTTTTTTATAAATCTGACTTTTTACCTGCCTACAGGGGGGGATTCAAAATGACAACTTTTTCACAAAAAATTGACTTTTTCAACTTAAATTTTGAAAGTGTTCCGGAAAGTCTGACACTTTTATATATATATTAAATTAAAGCTAATGTAATCTACTTTATTATGTAAAAAAAAAATTTCGGACTTTATTTTGTCTTCACGGTGAAAATGGCTACCAAATGCTATTATTGTGTGAAAATTCTCAATTTTATTTTTTACATTTTTAACTTTATAATGCTATAACTTATTGAAAAGTGTATTGATCAATATAATTTTTTTATGGGAAATACTATTTTTTAATAATCCCTTTTTCATTCGACATACTTTATCTTAATCAGGATATTAATAAGGAACTAGCAGTTTATGAAGCTTTTGGAATAATCCACCAATTTTTTAAAATTAAACACTATCTAAAGATTTGCATCGAAGCGTTTTTTTTTGATAGTGATTTTAATCACTGTCAGATATCATTATACTTGATCCATCTATACCACGTCACCACTGTGCCGCGACCCCCCTGTGCTGGGTTTTTTTAATTGACATTTTTGAATTATCACTTTTTTTATTTACTGCAAATGCACAAAGATAATTTTTATGATTACTTCTAAATATCTACATGTCTTTCAAGTTTCAAAGTTATAAGTTATATTACAATAAATAATACTTGAATTATCAGTTCTTTTTGGTAACACTCATTAAATATAATATTCATATATAGAATATTATCTACAGTGTCGTCGTTGGACTTATAATACAAAGTTACATGAAATAACCCAACAATATAATAATTATAACATTGAGATTTCTCAACTGAAGATATCAATTTCACGCTTCAGATTGTGCGAAATAATTTATAAAAACTCCCGACACAGTGAGGATGTCCCCATTTTTGTTGTTATCAAAGTAATTGGGTATTTATTTTTTATTATTGATTACAAAGCAAAATTAAATTATATTTTCTTATTCATACCCTGACTATATATTTTATGAATCACAAGTATAATATATGAATAAATGCTTATTATAATAATTACATTTCTTATGAAATTCATATTTAATAATACAGTATTTTAATTTTTATGGAGAAATTATAAAAATTTATACATTTTTTGATTCAAGATGATTCTTTAATATTAGTCATAATTTTTAGTTTTATATATTTTTGATTTATAAATTATAAGTTGTTTTTAATGTCCTCCTATATAACTTAAAAGAGTGTCAACTTTATTGACATCTTACATATTTAACGAGCTAAAAAAAAAAATAATTTAAATAAGAAAATGATAGGACGATGAAAAATTTTATATTGTAATTATCTATTTTCCTTTGTGTTTTTAGCGTGGTTCCAAAAACATAAGTAAAAAACCGTTATTGAAATTTTATAATGCAAAAAAACTCATTTTAAAATGACTTTTAACGGTAGCATAATTTTGAGATATATATCTAAATTATTAATATTCAGGAAATTTTTTTACAATTTTAAGCGACGTTAGTATCAACAAGATAAAGTTTTTTTGAGTATTGTTCATTACAATCGGTTATAGTCAAACATAAAAAACGCACAATAACACAAAACCAATATCTTCTCAACTTTGCATAAAAGTAGAATATGATTAATATTGTAATTTGTTGAAAAATTTACTTCCTTTTATATTTTAAATATATTTATTCATAAAAAATCGTAGTATTTAAGAAATCTAAAAATAACGTTATCAGTATATAAATTAACTTTTAGTATATAGATATAATAATTACGTCAACAATTAAGTAAATATATTGAATAAATAAAAATTAATTCTTTCTTTTCAATTATTAACACATTTAATATGGTACTACAAAATTCATTTAATTAATTCTCAACATTCTATTTAAAACTAGTGCATCTATTTTTTTTCAAATAAAAATCATTAGAGAATCAACTTAAAATAAATAAATTGCACAATGAAATATTTATCAATTTTTATGTTAATAATGACCATAAAAATAAGCTTATGTCATTTTGGACAATATTTAAATTGCTCACATTCTCGTTATTTTTTAAACTTTTTTAACCATAATGAAAGATTTTTGTTACAATTCGAAAAAAATGAAGAACATTTAACTATAGAAAATCTTATGAACTATGGTAAAGCACTTCAGACACACAGTAAAGTAATTATGATATTTTTAGATGACTTGATAACCAATTGTGGATCTTTGTTTCCTTTTGGTTTGATCTCAGTAAATATGTACTTAAATAACGTTTCTGACTCATTAAATATGATTGCACAAAATGATGATGAAAAAAATGACGCTCGAAAATTATTAGAAGGCTATAAGATTATACATTTTGCAGTTAAAGAACAACTAACATATTACATAAATAAATATTGTAATAACATACCATCTAATGATAATATGGTTAGATGCAATCCTCCAATCATTGAAAACGAATATAATACTACTAATCTAATAAATATAAATAACGATCTCAAGGATAAAATACTAACGAAGTTTAAATTTACAGTAGAAAGGAATTCGTATGAAAATTTTCATTCCAAATACTTTTTGTTTTACGATATAATGACCCAACAAAATCTCAACAATGAAAATAATATTATAAAAATAGATAATAGTCAACGCATAGTATTAAATCTACTTCGATTTACTCCACTTAACGTTAAATGCACTAATGGTACTCATTTAACTATACAAGATATATTTGAGTATATGAAATATGATTTTAATTCCAATGATGTGTTACCATACATAAAGATGGTAATTGGGGCTACATTTCGACCAATAGCTATTCTAATTCGTAACTTTTTAACCTTAATTCAAGTTGCGTCTTCAGAAAATTCAGATCATGTAAAATTTTGGTTAAAATCAAATTTTATTGACATCGGTCAAAAAATAATGAATTATGTAAAAGAATTCATTTCTCTCTCCATATACAATAATAAACTGATATATTTTTTATACGACATCTTAAATAAATTTGTTAATGCCTTAAATAATTATATTGAAAAAAAAAAGTTATCCAAATTTGATATTATACTTAATAATATATTGATTGAAAAACTTTCGAATTTCTTCATTAAAACCAAATTGTACTTTTCAAGTAATATAGTTCTAACTAATAAAATTATTACTGAAAATAATGCTGATAAAATTAAAAATCAATTAGTTCAAATCATTCAAAAAGTTGAAATATATATGAACGATTTGAAAAAATGGAATGAATATTTTAAATCTATAGTAAAAAATCTTAATATTCGTTATTTTAATGTTTCAATTTTTAAGAAATTTATTGGTTTTAAAGTTATAGGTAAGAGAAAATCTAGTTACTTTTTATAATTTATATATAATATAAACTTCTATGTATTTAACAAAAAATAGCTAGCACTTGATTTGTCTTTATGTAAAAAGAAATAAAAAATAATTCAAAAATAAGATAATAAAATTAATGAGATCTCAAATGAAAATTTTATTATCGTGCTTAAAAATTGTGTAAAATAATTATTAAAAGTTTTTTTTTTTAAATTATCGAAGTTTTTTAAGAATTGATATTTTTAATACTTCTAAAATTATTTAAAATATATTTTGGCTTTTAATTTTTGATACGTTGCGATCTCGTTGAGCTTATAATACGAAGTTCAAAAAAAAAATAATTAAACAATAATAATTGAAGCTAAGAAATTTGTCATATGAAAATGTAAATTACACGGTTCAAAATGTGCGAAATAATTTATAAAAGATTTATTAATGATTATTTTAAAGATTATATATTTTAATATTATTTTTAATATTTCTAAAACTTCCTTAGAATATTCTTTAATATTAACTACGAACATAACAATTAACTGTTGTATAAAGAACTATTCGTTCAACATAATGATCATATAACATATTTTATAATTTCTGTTTTTATTAGTTCTCATGATTTTAATAAAGAGAATAAAACATTTATTATTCATTTTATTTTTTTCCAAATAAATAATTATTTTAGAGAATATTTGGTGAGTGGATTATTTGATCAATTAATATCTAATCTAATTATAAAGAAAAACTTAAAAAAAACATTAAATCTTTAATATGGAATTTTAATCATCTTATGTACTAAGCAAATATTTGTAATATATGTCATTTTAAAATCGTCACTTTATTTATTTTAGATCGTATTTGTAATACTGAATCACATTCTGAAATATACAATGTTAGTAAGAATAATATAAATAAAATTGAAATAGGATATTATGAAGATGTGCAAAATGTAAAATATGATGTTACAGAATTTGAATTAAAGAATCTAAAAGATGAAAACGATGAACCTGACATTGATACAAATATTACATTTGAGTATCATACAAATTATGAACCTCTTTATATGATTGATTATTGGCCTTATAATGAGTAAAGTGAGATGTTTGAAATATTGTTATTAGAATGAATACTGTACATTGTAAATACTTATTTGCAAAGCTTTATTATTTTTCCCCATTTTAGCATTACAAGATGAATCTATGAGATAATCACTTTGTTTCTCTTAAAATTGTAATTATATTAAGAAAATTATATTTGTTATTTTACCTTACAAAATATAATATATTAAAGTTTTATAACTGTAAGTTTATCAAAGTATGTGTAAATGTGAAAAACTAAAAAAAACCCCAATTTGGTCAAACTTCAACACGCAAGGTGGTACGGGAACGAGGTTGTTTGATCGAGTCCAAATTTTTACATTTTAATTATTCTTTTTCAAGTAAAAAAATAAGGGGATGACATGATCAAATATCTAAAAAAAATCTTTTTCTATGGTTTGAATTACCCTAAAATATCATGTATATATAAGTATTATTTATGAAAATAAAAATCGTAAATTTTTATAAATTTATTTTAAGATAAGTCATTTAAAACATAAATAATGCAATGGGTAAAAGTGACGTTTTTTTCAAATTTCTAAAAAATTATGGCTAAAATTTTATTTTCCGTAAACTATGAAAAAAAAACGGTAGCACAGTGGGGTCGAGGCACAGTGTGGACGAGGCATAGATGTGACAATTATAGATGATATCTGACAGTGATTAAAATCACTATCATAAGAAACACTTCGATACAAATCTGTAGATAGTGTTTCATTTAGAGAAATTGGTGGATTATTCCAAAAGCAACATCAACTCTTATTTCTTTGATTATATCTTAATTAGTAGATCTTTGATTTTAAAATATAATATAAGAATAAATACTAATTATAATTATTAAATTTAGTATGAAATTGATATTCAATAATTTAATATTGTAATTTAAACGGAGAAATTATAAAAATAATAAAGAAGTTATATTTTGCTATATTTTTACGTGTATAAAAATTTAAAGGGTTTGATACAATAATTTTCAATAAAAACTGTTTGTTACTATATATAAATGCACTGGACTACAAGGAACTTTCATCAGAAACAAAAATATACTTTTCTAAATTAAATTTTCGCGTTGTTTTCAAATCTGCAATTAGACTTTTTCTGTCACTTCTAATTTTTTATATTATTACTAATTACATATAAAATAATAACTAAAAGAAAAAAAATTGTTTTCAAATTATTACTGATTTAATTTTTATATGTTAAAAGTAATAATTATTAACCTTCTTTATTTCGTCCTTTAAAGTGAAAGTTTATAATAAAACAATTTTTTTTTCATTTTTAACCTATTTTTTTGGTGCTTTAAAGTTGATAAAAAATTTTTGACAAGTTTTGTGAAAGTTTATAGTAAAAAAATTGAATATGTTACCTTAACTTTTAGCCCAATTACAAGTTGAAATTGACATCATTAAATAGAAAATTTTATGAAAATTAAAACTATGGTATTTTTAAGAATCATATGCAGTCAGGAAATTTTATAATTACTATTTACAGTATAGTTATCAAAAAAACTTTTTTTGCATTTTTATCGTAATAGAACACTTAAATAGAAATCATAGTAATCATTTCTAAGTAATTTTTGGTATTTAAAAATATTCTTAATTAATTTTAATGATTTACTTTAACTAAATGAACCAATCAAAACAAAGTTGTTATAAAGATTTACTTAATTGAGCGTATAATAAAATTTGATTATAATTGTAAAAATCAATTATTCCAGGAGAAACTAACATTCATTTTTTTTAGAAATGATTTATATAGTAACATGTTAGCAAAAATTTTGTAATGTTATAATTTAGAGGTAGTACACACAAATAGAGTAAAAAAATAATTAAATTACAAAGTAAAATGATTTAATTTTGTAGTTGAAACCTATCATATCAAACTTGATTCGTCAATAAATACTTTGAAAACATTAGAAATGAATGATTTTAATTGTCTGTATGGAGAACATGGGATAAGTAACTGTTTCATTTATAATAAGAATATTTTTTTATTTTTTGAGGGTAATATCTTCAACTAGATACACATTGTAGTCATTTGACGTATCGTTGAATAAAGTAGGTTAAGTTAAAGCAGAGAAAATAAATGATAGTCACAAAAAAATATCTTTTCAGCTTTGCATCGAAACTAAAACTTAAAATATAGTAAAATAATTTTAATATGAATAAAAAACTTCTTCTCGCGAGTGGCGACTACAGTGATGGGATCCTTGATCTTTATTGAAGTTATTGAATCTAAATGAGATAAAAATCAAAGCAGTTGAAAATTTATTCTAACTTAAAAAGAATTAAGAAAAAATGCAAAAAGTTCATTGCCATACGCGGGTTGAAATCTTGTACTCCTAGCATATAAAACACAAGTTTTACCGACTCAGCAACCGTACATTGATATCGTCGTTTGAAAAAATTAGCTATTTAAGCTAGTTCAAATTTCATAGTTATTTTTCTCGACTTAAAAGAAGCAAACAAATTTAAATAAGTTTAACTTTCTATGCTATATTAATTTTTTATTTATATATTATTTATCCAAATCATTGTACTCCCCTTTTCATGTATTTTAAAATAAAATACAAAACCCAGAATTTTAACACAAAAATAGCATATTTTTGCATACGGTAGTCATTTTCACCATGAAGACAACTCCAGAGGTCAAATTTTTTTTTTCAAATTAAAGTATATTACATAAGCTTTAATTTAAGATATATATAAAAGTGTCAGTATTTCCGGAATACTTTCAAAAATTAAATTGAAAATATCCTAGTAACAATACGCATGTTTAAAGTTTTGACTCCCCTTGTTAAAGGGGTATGATCCGATTTACAAAAAAAGCGTGCCAGATGAAAAGGGTATATAAATATTTATTATAAAAAAATAATAATATTGATCCATACATTTTTCCAAAAGTTATATAAAATATAAATTAAATAATATAAAATATAAAATCCAAAATTTTTTCACGGAAATCGTACGTTTTTCTTTAACATTGATGTCCGTTTTCACTACGAAGACATCTCCAGGGGTCAAATTTTTTTTTTTTCAAATAAGAGTATATTACATTAGTTTTAATTTAAGATATATATAAAAGTGTCAGTCTTTCCGGAACATTTTCAAAAGTTATGTTGAAAAAATTAATTTTTTGTGAAAAAGTTGTCATTTTGAATCCCCTTTCTGTGGGCAGGGAAAGGGTCAAATTTATAAAAAAAATATATAAAACGATAGATAAATATCTAAGGTGTCTATAAAAAAAAAATTATATTGATTCGGTCATTTTTAAAAAAGTTATGGCAATTTTAAGTAAAAAAAAATGAAAAAATATCGAAAATTAGCGATTTTTAAATTTGTAATTTTTTGGGGGATTTCCCCCGTTTACGGGGAACGAGGGAATTTTTTTCAATTTTTGAGGGTAATGTCTTCGACTAGATACGATTTGTGATCTTTTGACATATTGTTCATCAAAATCGGTCCNATACGATTTGTAATCTTTTGACATATTGTTCATCAATATAGGTCCAGCGAGCACTGAGATTGTGCGTTTACAGACACAAAAAAATAAAAAAAAAAACACATCATAGTAAAATTAATACCTTCACATCGAAGCTAAAAATTAAAATTATTATTATTTGAATTTTTCAAAAATGATATTTTTGTAATTATACTATATAGCTTTTTTAAATTGAATTATTCTATTTCGTCAGTATATTTTGAAATCGCATAATATGAATTTTTTTGGCTGTTTGAATAATTTATTAAATATTACCTGCCAACTTAATTGCAATTCTATGCAGGAATAATAAGATGTATTGCAAAAAACAAATCTGGTCAAATATTGATTCTTGGTGAATTTAAATATAAGTATCCAAAATGTTCAGAAAGTATTTTAAATTCAGAAAATATTTCTAAATAATACAGTTGAATATTAAGTTACTTCCTTTATAAAGTTTTTGTTCATAAATATAAAATTATTGTTAGAGTAAATTACATGAATTTATTCACGAATTTATTGATTTAAACATGATCAAAAATTTACTTATTGCTTTATGCCTTTTAGTAAGTAATTTTATTTGTTAAAGTTTATTGATTAAAAAATAATATACATACATAGCAATGAAATATTTTAGAATATTTTAAAAATATTTTTAGATATAACCAGAATATCTTAAAACATTTTCATAATATTCTCAGATTATATTTTGGCAAGGAATATTACATTCTCACAATATATTTTAGGTATATTTCTGAAATATTATAAAAAAAAATATTTCGACAATATTTAGCAGGATGTCTTATGAATATAAATAAATGATATATTTATCGTTATTTATGTATAATTATTAAAGACATCCACACATGCAAAACATTAATAATTAGTTTAATTTAATTACTTTGTCATATTAATATAACAACAATAATAAAGGAAACTATCGTACATCTAGATAATATTTTAAAAGTGATTCCACTTATCATGAATTACTTAACATAATTAGTCAAAAATAAAAATTATATTAATATTATAGCTTCGATGCGAAGCTGAGAAAGTATTGGTTTTACTAAGATCATCGACCAATTTTTTAAAATTAAACACTATTTAAAGATTTGCATCGAAGCGTTTTTTTTTTTTATAGTGATTTTAATCACTGTCAGATATCATTATACTTGATCCATCTATGCCACGTCACCACTGTGCTGGGTTTTTTTTTATTTGTTACTTTTACGTATAATGTTTTTAAACAAAAAGAAGAAGAAACTAAGTTTCTTAATTTGTCAATCATAAAGTCTTTTTAGCTTCGATACGAAACTGAGAAGGTATTAATTTTACTATGATGTGTTTTTTTTTTTTTTTTTTTTTTTGCCTGTGATCGCTCAATCTCAGTGTTCGCTGGACCATTACCCTCAAAAATTGAAAAAAAATCACTCGTTACCCGTAAACGGGGGAAATCCCCCAAAAAATTACAAATTTAAAAATCGCTAATTTTCGATATTTTTTCAATTTTTTTTACTTAAAATTGCCATAACTTTTTTAAAAATGAACGAATCAATACAATTTATTTTTTATAGATACCTTAGATATTTACCTATCATTTTGTAAATTTTTGTGAACATTTGACGCTTTTCAAGCCCACAGAAAGGATTTCAAAATAGTAACTTTTTTACAAAAAATTAACTTTTTCAACTAAACTTTTGAAAATGTTCCGGAAATACTGACACTTTTATATATATCTTAAATTAAAGCTTATGTAATATACTTTAATTTGAAAAAAAAAATTTGACCTCTGGAGTTGTCTTCATGGTGAAAATGACTACCGTATGCAAAAATATGCTATTTTTGTGTTAAAATTCTGGGTTTTGTATTTTATTTTAAAATACATGAAAAGGGGAGTACAATGATTTGGATAAATAATATATAAATAAAAAATTAATATAGCATAGAAAGTTAAACTTATTTAAATTTGTTTGCTTCTTTTAAGTCGAGAAAAATAACTATGAAATTTGAACTAGCTTAAATAGCTAATTTTTTCAAACGACGATATCAATGTACGGTTGCTGAGTCGGTAAAACTTGTGTTTTATATGCTAGGAGTACAAGATTTCAACCCGCGTATGGCAATGAACTTTTTGCATTTTTTCTTAATTCTTTTTAAGTTAGAATAAATTTTCAACTGCTTTGATTTTTATCTCATTTAGATTCAATAACTTCAATAAAGATCAAGGATCCCATCACTGTAGTCGCCACTCGCGAGAAGAAGTTTTTTATTCATATTAAAATTATTTTACTTTATTTTAAGTTTTAGCTTCGATGCAAAGCTGAATTTCGACAAAAAATAATTGACCTATATGACTAAGAACCACCCTAGTATTCATATGTTATAATTATAAATCGGGATAAAATTAAGGGAATAAGTGTTACTGTTGTTTTTGAAATAATCTACCAATTTCTTAAAATTAATTAAAATTAATATCTACAGATTTGCATCGAAGTGTTTCTTATGATAGTGATTTTAATCACTGTCAGATAACATCTATAGTTGTCCTAATTATGCCTCGTCCATACTGTGCCGTGACCCCACTGTGCTACCGTTTTTTTTACACCTATAAGGTATAAGGGATGAACATAAAATAAACTTAAGGTTGAAAAATTGAGAGAAGCATTAAACTAAACTAAAAAAATTAAATAATAATTAATATCATTTTTTTTTTCAATTACTTAACTGGTTTAATTTTGTGTATAATTTAAACTTTTGAAGGATGACTTGTAAAACTTGTGCCATACTTTTTTCAATAATCAAATTAGTTGTATTTGTATAGTCTGTATCATTGTTACTTCTAACAGCCTCTAAAAATATATGTTTTTGTTTGTATTTATAATTTTAACAATTTACATTAAATAGTAACTATAATAATAATAGTAACTAATTAATGACATGGTTAAAATTTCTAAGAAAAATACTATTTATTTATTAATACATGACATATTCGACCAACAGAGCCGTAACAACGTGACTTAGTAACGAACGAATAAAGTAATAGTTTCTAACCTAAATGTAAAATGAATTAAAATAAATGTAAATTTCCAGTTTGAAAAGTTTGAACCGGAGAATTGTACTATTCTTACTATAGTAAAATACATTTTTTAGGGTTTTAAGTTTCAATGAACAATAATAAGATATAATTGCGTTGATAAAATTAAACAAATTTTAACTCGATAGGCCTGCAAATAATAGCAATAAGGTTTTTTATTGTCTCTGACTTGTCTAGTTTAATTGAATTAAGTTAATTAAAATTGATACTAATTAGAGAAAACTGTTGTTTACTTGGAAAAGATTTAGGAATTAGTATATATAACATCCAAAGATGTAACTAAAGGAACGCAAGGGGATGGTTTACCTCTCTTAAGTTAACTCAATTGGTCAATAAGATATATATTTTTAATATTTAAAAAATTATATTGATATTATAACGTATAAATATTTCGAGTTAAATATTCTATATTTATTCACATTAATATATTTTCATAATATTAATTAGCAAATATTTAAAAAGATATATTTTAAGCATAATGTAGAAATACTTTTAGTGTAATATTCTGTATTTGATCTCTTTAATATATTCTCAAAATATACATAGACAAATATTTCGTCTGCATATTGTAAAAATATTTCAAATAGAATATACTTTTTTATCATATTTATGAGATATTGAAACAATATTTACTTCAAAATTTTTTTTTTTAATATTTTGACAATAATAATATGTGAAAATTGCTATGTGGGTATTAAAAATTATTAAAATTTTGTTTTAAAAAGGAACATGACATTTATCATGTTTCTTGCACAATTTAATAAATTGTTTAATAACTATTACGTACTGATCATAATTAAAGAAAAAATTAATAAAAAAAAACTTTTACATATATAGAAATTCATCTCGGCAATATCGGAAGAAGAAATCATACAATTAAATTATTTAGTAACTTGTAACACAAAAACCGCTATAAATAATATCATGAAGTGTTTAAAAAAAAATCTTAAAGGTAAATGGGTAAGCTAAAACAAGGCTTGAAAACGTTTTTATAACGTTATGATTATTAATAATTACGTATTAAAACGTCAAAAACAATACAACTATAACACAAGAAACGTTAAATATCAATAACATTTTGTCTGTATTATCATGATATCTAATATATAACCTTTTGAATAGTAAAAAAAAATTCAAATATTAGTAAGGAAACGTTTAAGTAAAACATACCATTAACAAAACAAATTTTAAAATGTATAAGGTAAAAATTAAAATAATTTTTTAATTTTAATCCCTGATTAAACTACTTTTATAACTTGTGCTATCAGTTGAATTATGTAGTTTTGACTAATTTAATTTGAAATTTTATATTTTTATTCAATGATAATTATAAAAGTGTAATAAATATTTTGCATTTTTGAAAACGCAGGTATCATAAAACAGCTAATACCCTTTGTTTTTATTGAAATATTATACATATATGAAAAAAAGTTTATATATCTGTCAAGTTATTAGCAAAAAATTTATTGACATGTTTTTTTTAGCTTCAATGCGAAGCTGAGAAGGTATTAATTTTACCATGATGTGTTTATTTTGTTTTTTTGTGTCTGTCACTGAATATTTTCAGCTCTCATTGGACCGATTTTTCTCAACGATACGTCAAAGATCACAAATAGTATCTTGTTGAAGATATTACCCTCCAAAATTGAAAATTTTTCCCTCGTTCTCCGCAAATAGTGAAACTGTATATATATTTTAATGAAATCAAATAATAAAAAATATGATTTAAACATTTCTCAAGAATGAAGAAAAATTAGAAAAGATTTATTAAGATTACATATTTGTTAATTCAACAGCAATTTCGATATATTAATATTGTCAAAATATAATACAAATATAAAATAGTAGTATTTAAAATTATAGCTCATAAGTTGTTATCAATCAAATATTCTAATATTAATATGAGTCTTCATATTAATATTATTAATAGTATTCTTTTATTAGAAAAACTCAAAATATATACATTTAAGAACTATAATGAGGAGTAAAACAATATTTCCTTTATAAAATAACACAAAAACCCTTTTATTATAATCTAATATAGCTTTGCTTCATTTTAAATTTATTTATTTAAGTAAAATAATGCAGGATACAAATATAACAAATCCGATGAAAAAAATTTAATTTATAAGGCACATTACACAAGTCATAAGATTTTATTTGCAAATACCGATATAGCTTCGATATATAGAGAAATGAGAGATATTATATGCAAGCACGAAATGAATTGTAGAAAATTCGTTGAAAAATGTTTTAATACATTTCACCAAGATTTATTATGTTTAGATAACATAAAATGTTGTATTAAAATCAAGGTAAAGTATTCAGAAATAATATTTAGATGATTATAATGTATTTTGAATTCACATATAAAATTTTGCTGTATAATTTTATTTTGACTACATGTATTTATTTTTGTATCCTTTTATCTCATATCTGTGACTATTTTCCAAAAATTGATTAGCCTTTAAATATATTGAGTAACTTAAATTGTACTTTAATTACTTTAATATTAAAAAATAGAGCGAATTTGTACATTCGCTATTCATTATTCATATATACATTCGTTATTGCAAATAACTTATAGTATATTATAGTTATATTTAGTATTCTTAAAAAGTGAAAAATAACATAAATTTATGAAAAAAAATTATTATCTATCTAATGTTTTCAATATTATCTATATAATTTTAAATATGGTTAACTTTTGATATTAATCGACCCTTTAAAAACTCATACCCTAGTAAATTTTTTGTCAATTTTACTTATTTTTGAAAAACGCAAAATGTCTTTTAATTTTAAGGACGTCTTATACAAAGTGATATTTTTGAACTGCAAAAAGCATAGCATATCATTATAATTGGGTTATAATTTTTGGTAGATGACAAAAAACCAACTTTTCAAACATATAATTTAAAAATCGAAATTTAATTTTAAATCAGCTTTAGAATAAAAGTCACAAATATTATACTAATAATAACATGTGGCAAATAGACTTCTATGAATTTATACATTTACTTACAGGCAAAGTTAAGTGAAGAGCAAGAGGAATATGTTGACAATTTAAATGATCGGATTACTAAACAATTAGAAGTAAGAATGATTTTACATTTAATTATTCGTTTACGTGACATGGAATTAAAATGGTTCTTATCATAATCTTGTTACACATCTTTATGTTTCAGTTTACTGTATATTTATACAATAAAACGAGAAATTTCTAATGACATTTTTTTTTCCTCATTTCTCATATCGCCCAGGTGTAAATATGTTAGTAACATCTGATATATTTAGACAAAAGTTATTTAATGTCAGTTAACTTCAGATTTATTGTCAAATATCAGTCTCAATACCCAATTATTGCTGCCTAAACAACCGCACGTCAATAATTTGTCTGTTTATTCTGGATACCTTTCCTTATCTTGTGTCTTGTACATTGTCTACACCTTGTACTTCAGACTTCAATTAAGTACATCAGGTATTTGTATCTTGCACTTTCTCTGCATCTTGTACTTCGACGATTCTATCTTGTCCTTTCTATATCAACGGCTATTTTACACTTTCGATAGTACTGAAGTGTCAGACAAGTATATAAATTAGGGTGTCTCTTATTTTTCAAATTTTGGAAATTTTTTCGGCTCCCTCCTAGATTTGTGTATATACATATAAAAAGCGCCTACAAAAAATTTCAGCCCGAACAAATAAGTTTAACCCGTGCCGACTTGGGGTTGAAAATCGGCAAAAATGGGTACTTTATTAGTTTTTAGCAATTAACTTGTAAATTAGCGTTCTCACAAAAAGAAATTATTGAAACTAAATTGTAAATTTAATTGTTTTGTATATATTAAGTCCTAACAGTTTTTCTTTTAAATCCATTAGTTTTCTAGAAAAATGTCAAAATACATAATATTTCATACAATTGTCGAAATTGGCATATTTACGAATATTTCATCATATCTGACAAACTATATGTGATACGACCTAATGTTTCATACAACAATAGTTTAAAATTAAATTATACGAAATAAAAGTAATAAGTACAAATTTCATTGACCCGTTCGTTATATTGCTATAACTGAAATTGTGAACATAAAATTTCTTTTTCGTGTAAATAAAAAACATGAGTATTCCAATTACTTGTATGCAAATTTAAAAAATTAGTATTGATATCGAATCATTTAAAAAATTGCATACTGCTCTTTGGCAATCTTTATATCTCTCTTCTTTCTCTTGTAATTTTTTGTCGATACCACCTAGACAACCAATTTAACCAGGGAGTCTTTGGTTCATTAAAATTTGTTCATTGGTAACTACCTTAATCAAATTTAAAGCATCGGCTTGAGCGATATCAAACAAATTATCGAAATTATTCATGAACTCAATTTCTTTTACTTTAAATGTTTCTTCAATTTTGTAAGAATTCTTTTGTAAAATGAGCCACTTGTCATAAAAATTAACTAACTTGTTTACACAGTGAAGAAATGCACGAGTAGGAATTCTAGGTTTGTCCAAAAAAATATTACACTTGCGAATAGTAAATTCTACACTCTTTCTTATAGTAAGATTAAAAATTCTAAATTTATAAAAAAAAACTTTTAGAACTTACCCAATGGATGGAAGTTTTGAACCTAAAATTTGAGTAGTCAAAAACCTTAACAAAAATATTTTATTGTCATTTTGTAATACAACCGACATTTTTACGTACACTAAAATAAAAAAAGTTAGAGCATTATTAAGTTAAAAATATAAAAAAAACGGTAGCACAGTGGGGTCGAGGCACAGTATAGACGTGGCATAGATGAGATAAATATAGATGATATCTGACAGTGATTAAAATCACTATCATAAGAAACGCTTCGATGCAAATCTGTAGATAGTGTTTCCTTTAGAGAAATTGGTGAAATATTTTAAAAGCAACATGAACTCTTATTTCTTTAATTATATCCTGATTAGTAGTTCTTTGATTTTAAAATATAATATATGAATAAATACTAATTATAGTTTTTAAATTTAGTATGAAATTGTGAGGCCAGCTATGATGTATGGTTAATAGTGTTGGGCGGTTGATAAGAAAGTAGAGCAGAGAATAAGTGTAGCAGAGATGAGAATGCTTAGTTGGATGAGTGGAGTGACTAGAGAAGATAGGATAAGGAACGAGCATATAAGAGGAAGTATAGGTGTTGCGTCAATCGTGCATAAGTTGACAGAAAATAGACTTAGATTGTTTAGTCATGGTATGAGGAAAGAAGGATCGAAAGCTGTAAGAACAGTTATAGAAATGAATGTTGAAGGAAGAAGAGATAGAGGAAGACCAAAAAAGAGATGGAGGGATGCTATTGAATGCGATTTGAGGACAGCTGATGTGAGCGTAGAAGATGTGGGAGATCGTGTCAAGTGGAATCTTAGGATAAGGGTGCCCGACCCCAAGTAGTTGGGATTAAGGCAAAGAAAAAGAAAAATATTACCAGAAATTCCGGTGGCAATTGACATAATATGATTGTTGTTTCGGAATGTACAATTTAGCGTTTAGTTGGGTTTAAATAATATAGCGTCAAATCAATTACCTACTCTATCGGTTGTATCTCAATATACACTACACTTTAATGATACAATAAATAAATAAACTCACACATACACACATATGCATTTATAACATTGTGTCTAATGTAAGTATAACATGATAAAAAGTAACCGTAAAATGAAAAAAATGGAATATAAATTTTATTACTCATATTAAATGTAATGTAACTCGAAAAATATTTGTTTAAATGAAAAAATATAAGATTATATTTTTATTTATAATTGTCTTTTAAACAACTTTTGTACGAAACTTTTTTTTGTAAGTTAAATATTTTTTGAGAAAGAAATTAAGAAAGCTCATATTTTTGAACTTTTGCGAGGATTTAAAAAAAAAGCTCAATTCCAATTTTGAGGACTATTAGTATGTCATTATACATATTTTAATTCAACTTTTAAAAAAACAAAATTTTTTCCGCAATTTTTCCTTTGTTGACAGGCCTAGATGTCAATTTTAAACTTGTAATTGAGCTAAAAGTTATGGTAATATATTCAATTTATTTTACTATAAACTTTCATAAATCTTTATCAAAAATTTTTCATCAACTTTAAAGAACCAAAAAAATAGGTTAAAATTGAAAATTTGGACTGATTATTTTTAACATATTAAAAATCAAATCAGTAATAATTTGAAAACAAATTTTTTTTTCTTTTAATTATTATTTTATATATATAATTAGTAATAATATAAAAAATTAGAAGTGATAGAAATAGTCTACTTGCAGATTTGAAAACAACGCGAAAATTTGATTTAGAAAAGTATATTTTTGCTTCTGATGAAAGTTCCTTGTAGTCCAGTGCATTTTTTTATAGTAACAAACAGTTTTTATTGAAAATTATTGTATCAAGCCCTTTAAATTTTTATACACGTAAAAGTAAAGCAAAATATAACTTCTTTATTATTTTTATAATTTCTCCGTTTAAATTACAATATTAAATATCAATTTCATACTAAATTTAATAATTATAATTAGTATATATTCAAATATTATATTTTAAAATCAAAGAACTACTAATCATGATATAATTAAAGAAATAAGAGTTGATGTTGCTTTTGGAATAATCCACCAATTGCCTAATTAAAACAAAAAAAAAAAAAGTTTGTTGGGAATTTTTTCTGCTATTCTGCAAAATTACTCCTTCGTTGACTAGAATGAATCATTAAATAGAAAATTTTATGAGAATTAAAACAATGTTATTTTTAAGATTAATATGCAGTCAGAAAGTTTTATAATTATTATTTATTGTAAATTTATCAGAAAAACTCATTATTTTTTGCATTTTTATCGTAATAGAACACTTAAATAGAAATCATAGTAATCATTTCTAAGTAATTTTTGATATTTAAAAAGATTCTACTATTGAAATATCCAGAACTGAATTAATTTTAATGATTTACTTTAACTAAAAAAAAAAAAGTTAATATTTTGAATCCCTCTTGTGGGCAGGTAAAGGGTTAGATTTATAAAAAAAACCAAATGATAGATAAAGACATGCATCTAAATAAAAAAAAATATACTGATTTGGTCATTTTTGATAAAGTTATAACAATTAACAAAGTTATAAGTTTTATACACTGGACTACAAGGAACTTCCATCAGAAACAAAAATATACTATTCTAAATCAACTTTTCGCGATGTTTTAAAATGTGCAATTAGACTTTTTCTATAACTTCTAAGTTTTAATATTATTAAAAAATAGTTTTTACATATAAAAAAAAATAATTAAGAACAAAAAAAATTGTTTTAAATTAATACTGATTTGATATAATATTTAATATTAATTTGATTATTAATAAGTTAAAAATAAGGAAAATGACATATTTAACCTATTTTGTTAATCGTTTAAAGTTGATTGTTGTAAATGTTTATAATAAAAAAAAAAAATTTATTTTACCATAACTTTTAGCTCAATTGGTAAGTTTGACATTGACATAATTAAATAGAAAATTTTATGACAATTAAAAAAATTGTATCGTTAAGATCAATATGCAGTCAGAAAGTTTTATAATTACTATTTATTGTAAATTTATCAGAAAAGCTCAATATTTTTTTGCATTTTTATGGTAATAGATAACTTAAATAGAAGTAATAGTAATAATTTCCTAGGAACTTTTGTTGTTTGTTGAAAAGATTCTATAATTGAAATATTGAGAACTTAATTAATTTTAATGATTTACTTTAACTAAATGTACCAATCAAAACAAAGTTGTTAAAAAGATTTACTCAATTGAGTGTATTATAAAATTTGATTATATTTGTAAAAATCAATTGTTAATTCAGGAGAAAAAACAATCATTTTTTTTAGAAATGATTTATATAGCAACATGTTACAAAAAAAAATTGTAATATTATAGTCTAGTAGTAGCACACACAAATAGAGTAAAAAAATTATTAAATTACAAAGTAAAATGATTTAATTTTGTAGTTGAAACCTATCATATCAAACTTCATTCGTTAATAAATATTTTGAAAACATTAGAAATTAATGATTTTAATTGTCTTTATGGAGACGATGTAATAACTAACTGTTTAATTGATAAATTAGAATTTTTTTTTCAATTTTTGAGAGTAATATCTTCAACTAGATACGAATTGTAGTAATTTGACGTATTGTTGAAAAAAGTAGGTCAAGTTAGAGCAGAGAAAATAAATGATAGTCACAAAAAAATATCTTCTCGGCTTTGCATCGAAGCGAAAACTTAAAATATAGTAAAATAATTTTAATACGAATAAGAAATTTCTTCTTGCAAGGGGCGACTAAAGTGATGGGATCCTTGATCTTTATTGAAGTTATTGAATCTAAATGTGATAAAAATCAAACGAGTTAAAA
The DNA here is from genome assembly GCF_025091365.1 of Daktulosphaira vitifoliae. Classification (NCBI taxonomy): domain Eukaryota; kingdom Metazoa; phylum Arthropoda; class Insecta; order Hemiptera; family Phylloxeridae; genus Daktulosphaira; species Daktulosphaira vitifoliae. The sequence continues at coordinate 14,949,431 of NW_026099572.1, read as the reverse complement.
TTTATACTAACTTAAAAAGAATTAAGAAAAAATGCAAAAAATTCATTGCCATATGCGGGTTGGAACCTCGTACCCCAAGCGTATAAAACATCACTTTTACCAACTCGGCAACCGTACGTCGATGGCGTCGGATGAAAAAATTGGCTATTTAAGCTAGTTCAAATTTCAAAGTTATTTTACTCGACTTAAAAGAAGCAAACAAATTTAAATAAGTTTAACTATCTATACTATATCAATTTTAATTTATATAATATTTATGAAAATCTGTACTCCCCTTGTCAGGTATTTTAAAATAAAATAAAATACAAAACCCAGAATTTTAACACAAAAATAGCATATTTTTGCATACGGTAGTCATTTTTACCATGAAGACAAATCCAGAGGTCAAATTTTTTTTTTTCACATTAAAGTATATTACATAAGCTTTAATTTAAGATATATTTAAAAGTGTCAGTATTTCCGGAATACTTTCAAAAATTAAATTGAAAATATCGTAGTAACAATACGCATGTTTAAAGTTTTGACCCCCCTTGTTAAAGGGGTATGATCCGATTTACAAAAAAAGCGTGCCAGATGAAAGGGGTATATAAATATTTATTATAAAAAAATAATAATATTGATCCATACATTTTTCCAAAAGTTATATAAAATATAAATTAAATAATATAACATATAAAATCGAGATTTTTTTCACGGAAATCGTACGTTTTTCTTTAACTTTGATGTCCGTTTTCACCACGAAGACAAGTCCAGAGGTCAAATTTTTTTTTTTCAAATTAAAGTATATTACATAAGCTTTAATTTAAGATATATATAAAAGTGTCAGTCTATCCGGAACATTTTCAAAAGTTAATTTGAAAAAGTTATACTTTCTATACGCATTTTAAAAGGTTTGCACCCCCCTTGTATAAAGGGAAATGGTTCGATTTTAAAAAAAAGTATGTCGAATGAAAGAAGTATATATAAAGTATTTATCATTAAAGAATAAAGTTGATTCATGCATTTTTTAAAAAGTTATAGCAACATAATGTTAAAAAATGTAAAATATAATATCAAGAATTTTTTCACAAAAATAGCATATTTTTGCATACGGTAGTCATTTTCACCATGAAGACAAGTCCAGAGGTCAAATTTTTTTTTTTCAAATTAAAGTATATTACATTAGCTTTAATTTAAGGTATATATAAAATTGTCAGTCTTTCCGGAACATTTTCAAAAGTTAAGTTGAAAAAGTTAATTTTTTGTAAAAAAGTTACCATTTTGAAACCCCATCCTTTGGGCTGTTAAAGGGTCAAATGTTCACAAAAATATATAAAATGATAGGTAATTATCTAAGGTATCTATAAAAAAAAAAATTATATTGATTCGGTCATTTTTAAAAAAGTTATGGCAATTTTAAGTAAAAAAAATTGAAAAAATATCGAAAATTAGCGATTTTTAAATTTGTAATTTTTTGGGGGATTTCCCCCGTTTACGGGGAACGAGGGAATTTTTTTCAATTTTTGAGGGTAATAACTTCGACTAGATACGATTTGTGATCTTTTGACATATTGTTCATCAAAATCGGTCCAGCGAGAGCTGAGATTGAGCGTTCACAGACACAAAAAAAAAAATAAAAAAAAAATAAAAAAAAAACACATCATAGTAAAATTAATACCTTCTCAGCTTCGCATCGAAGCTAAAAACAATAGGAAGCAGTTGAACTGAATACGTGACGTAAGCAACTTAAGTGATATAAGTATGAGTTTGCTATACCTATTGCGTTTTGTAATAAATTTACGTTTCCAGAGTTATTAATAATTAAAAAATAATAACAATCCAGTCATACCATAGTATTATCGACGTAATTGCACGATAAGTGTTGAAATGTACCAGATGATAACTAATAGAATCTAAGAATAAAATTAATATATTTAGTAAAAATCGTAATATGACCGATCTATTTCAGTTATAGCAATAAAACGATCGGTTCAATGAAATTTGTACTTATTACTTTTATTTCGTATAATTTAATTTTAAACTATTTTGTATGAAACATTAGGTCGTATCACATATAGTTTGCCAGATATGATGAAATATTCGTAAATATGCCAATTTCGACAATTGTATGAAATATTATGTATTTTGACATTTTTCTAGAAAACTAATGGATTTAAAAGAAAAACTGTTAGGACTTAATATATACAAAACAATTAAATTTACAATTTAGTTTCAATAATTTCTTTTTGTGAGAACGCTAATTTACATTACATTACAAATGAATTTACATAGTATCTCATTTTCACCATAAAGATGAAATAAAGTCCGAAATTTTTTTTTCCCCATATTAAAGTACATTACATTAACTTTAATTTAAGATATACAGGGTGTTCAGTAAGTCAGGAAACGGGTATCTATTGTTCTCATTGTTACAAACAATGAGAACAATAGAAAACCGTTTCCTGACTTACTGAACACCCTGTATATAAAAGTGTCAGTATTTCCGGATCATTTTCAAAAATTAAGTTAATTATGTCATTTTGAATCTCTTCCTGTAAACAGGTAAAGGGTCACATTTATAAAAAAAATATACAAAATGATAGGTAAATACCTCATGTATCTATAAGAAAAAATTGTATTAATCCATAGATTTTTAAAAAAGTTATGGCGGTTTTAAGTAGAAAAAAATTTAAAACAAACTTTAATTTGATATACAGGGTGTTCAGTAAGTCAGGAAACGGGTATCTATTGTTCTCATTATTACAAACAATGAGAACAATAGAAACCCGTTTCCTGACTTACTGAACAGCCTGTATATTTAAAGGACGCAGTTATTTCAGAACATTTTCAAATATGTAATTTTTTTTGGAGATTTTCCCCATTTAAGGGGAACGAGTGAAATATTTTCAAGTTTTGAGGGTAATGTCTTACTATTAGATACTATTTATAACCTTTTGACGTATTGTTGAAAGAAATTGGTTTATTTTTGAGACGTTTTTATAAAATATCCCCATAAGTGGTCGTATATTCTGATAACACTAGTTAAAGCGCCGTTGTTCTCCCAAATGCTCAGTGTCAATATGTACTGCATGATACTCATTTTCTCAGAAACTATTAAAAATTTTAAATGATCGTAAAGGAAATTAATGAAAGATTTTTGTTAGAAATTAAATTAAATATACTTGGATTCACTCATCTTCACGTTAAATGCTCTGCGGTACTCGTTTAACAACACAAAATGTATTTTAGTACATGACATATGATTTTAATTCTAAGATGTTTTAGCATACATAAAGATGTTATTTTTGGCCACTTTTCGATTAAGCGCCATTCTTAAACACAACTTTTCAACCTTATTTAAAGCTGTATCATCAGATAATTCAGATAGTGTATCATCTCGGTTATAACCGACATTTATCGTCATGGGTCAAAACATAATTGATTTTATTAACTCAATACTTCATTTTTATCTATTTTTGTATATGATGTTTTTCTTTATTATTATTATTTGGCTCGAACAATTTTCTGACATTATCGAGGTTTTTTTAAATTTTTCTTGTCGAAATTCCGCCTGTTCAAGTTTTATGATAATTATCTGGAAAGGGTTACAAAAAAATACAGATACACAAAAAAAATTAATAAAAAAAAAAGTAAATATTTTTTCAACTTTGCATCGAAGCTAAAAATTAAATCATTAAAGGTAAATTATTTTAGTCTTAATAACGTGTAATACGATTTAATTAATGCCAATATTAAATAAAATACTTTTCAGTAAACATTTACTGTTTCATTAAATTTATAGATAATTTTATTTTTAATACGTAATTAAACAAGATTAATAAAAAAAAAATTTTTTATGTACAGGGATCCATTTCGGCAATATCTGAAGATGAAAAAATGCAATTAAATATAATATTAAATTGTAACAGAGAAACCGCTATAGATGATATCTTGATGTGTTTTGAGGAAGATCTTAAAGGTAATTTGTGTAAATTACAACAGGGCTTGAAAACGTATTTACAACGTAATAATTATTAATTATAACATTTTAAAACGCCGTAATATAATATAAATATACCATGTAAAACGTTAAAATATCAATAAGTTTTTTCCGTCAATTACAGTTACATTTTATGCTACTTTATTTTGCACATTTCTTTAAATACTAAACAAAATTTTATATTAGTTAGTTGTATAACAAGACAGAATATAATTAACTATATGAATTATTTCAAAATATCTTATATCACAAATTTAGATTTAAATTTTTATTATAATGAGTGAATATGTTAGGTGGTTGGTTACAGCTCGTAATGGTGTATATTTACAACGAACATTCGACCCACGCTATATACCGAAATTTGATTTAAAATGCTTGTAACTCAATAAGCATTAAAGTTATTATCAATTTATCAAAAATTTTTATAATAAAATGGCTATTGAAAAATTGTTATTTTAACAATTAAAAAAAAAGAGATATGTACATTTATTATTTAAATAAAATAATAAAAAAAATAGGATTTAAACAAATCCCAAGAATGAAGAAAAATTAGAAAATATTTATTAAGATTTCGTATTAGTCATCACAATAGCAATTTCGATATATTAATATTGTCAAAATATTTTTACAAAATAATTTTTAAAATATTTTGAAGCAAATATTGTGACAATATCTCAAAATATAATACAAATATATTATATTGAAATATTTCCACTATATGCTAACAAAATAATGTTTTAAATATTTATTTATGTATATTTTGAGAATATATTAAAAAGAATAAATATAGGACATTTAACTTGAAATATTAAAAATATATATTTTGTTGGCCAACTGAGGAAACTTGAGAAAGGATGAGGTAAGAGATGAGGAGTAAAACAATATATTTTTTTTTTAATTATTGAGTAACACCAAAACTCTTTTATTATAAATTAATAGACCTTTGATTAATTTTAAATTTATTTATTTAATAAAAATATTGCAGACTACAACTATAACAAAGATGATGAAAGTATTTTTAATATGATAACAGACATTAGTCATGCAATTTTATTGGAAGATTTCGATATAGTAAACCAATATAGAATAATGCGAAATAATTTATGCAATGATAACGAGGAATGTAAAATGGCCGTTGAAAAGTGTTTTCATTCATTTTACAAAGATTTATTTTGTAGAAATAATCGAAGTCTCAGTAGTAGTGCATGGGTAAGACATTCTAAAATAAAATCTAGATAATTAAAATTTATTTTTAATTCACATTTAAAATTTTGTTATATGATTATATTTTTACTATATGTATTTATTTTTGTATACAAATTTTCAATGATTTGTTTAAACTAATACTAGTTCAATGCTATAAAATTCAACTCAATAACTTATGTAATTTATATTAAAGTCAGTATAAACATTGGAAAAGGTTTTAATGACACGTTAAAACTTTTAAAATAACAGAGTAAAAAAATAAGCTGTTTAATTATTTTTGTGTTATCAATTTATTGTTATCACATGTAAAAAATTCAATACATTTTAAAGATTATATATCAAAGTATTCGTTTTTACATAACGTTTCTTTTTTTCTATCTTGACTTATATTGAAAAAATCACTTGAAAACTTATATAGGTTTTTATATCTTTTTATAGAATATTCTTACAAAATTCGAAATCAAATCTATAAAATGCTATGGGCCATCTGACTGACATATCTACCATTGTGCTCTTTAAAATAAGTCTTCCAATACTTGCAAAATCTATAAGTCTGAATACATTCTCACTAGTTACATCATCTAGGCTATGGTTACCAATCGTTGACGTAAATACGTTCTCCTTCGCTAACTTGGCATTTAAGTCCCCTAGGACTATCCTAATTCTACTTCATGGCATTTCATTGAGTGTGCGTTCCAACTTAGAGTCGAAAGAGTAAACACAAGAGGAGAAGGACAATTCTCCTCTTGATAAAATAATTTACACATTTATTTTTTTGGTTACCTTTAATTTCATATTATTATTGAACTATTATTACTAGCTATGTAATACTTTTTAAATTCATTCCTTATGCCTTGTAAAGGTGTTAACTTTCAAGTAGGAACACAAATTTTTAATTTATATATATAAAAATTTAATGTTTTATTTCTAATAAGCAAATAATCTTATATTAAAAACTCAAATGTCATTCACTATTAAAATAAAAAACCCAGCACAGTGGGGTCGCGGCACAGTGGTGACGTGGCATAGTTGGATCAAGTATAATGATATCTGATAGTGATTANGTGGCACAGTGGTGACGTGGCATAGTTGGATCAAGTATAATGATATCTGATAGTGATTAAAATCCCTATAAAAAAAAAAAACGCTTCGATGCAAATCTTTAGATAGAGTTTAATTTTTAAAAATTGGTGTATTATTCCTAAAGCTACATGATCTACTAGTTCCTTATTAATATCCTGATTAAGATAAAGTATTTCAAATGAATAAGAGATTATTAAAAAATATTATTTCTCATAAAAAATTGTATTGGTCCATATATGTTTCAAAAAGTTATAGCACTTTAAAGTAAAAAATGTAAATTATAAATTCGAGAATTTTCACACAAAAATAGCATTTTGTAGCCGTTTTCACCATGAAGACAAGTCCAGAGGTCAATTTTTTTTTTCAAATTAAAGTCCATTACATTAGTTTTAATTTAAGATATATATAAAAGTGTCAGACCTTCCGGAACATTTTCAAAAGTTAAGTTGAAAAAGTTAATTTTTTGTGAAAAAGTTGTCATTTTAAAACCCCCCCTGTAGGCAGATAAAGAGTCAAATTTACAAAAAAAATATACTAAATGATAGGTAAAGACATCAAGCATCTATAAAAAAAAATAATATTGATATGTTCATTTTTGAAAAAGTTACGGCAGTTTTTAGTAAAAAAAATTGAAAAAATTTCGAAAATTAGCGATATTTAAATTTGTAATTTTTTTGGAGGTTTCCCCCATTTACGGGGAACGAGGGAATTTTTTGAATTTTTAAGGGTAATGTCTTCGACTAGATACGATTTGTAATCTTTTGACGTATCGTTGAAAGAAATCCGTTCGGTGAGAGCTGAGAAAAAGTGGTAACAGACACAAAAAAAAACACAACACATCATAGTAAAACCAATATCTTCTCAGCTTCGCATCGAAGCTAACATAAAATATTTTATTAAGCTCAAAATATTTTATAAAATAAAGATGCCACCCATACATGGCATAAAGGATAAATTTAAAAAGTTTTACATAGCTATTTAAACAATAATAATATGTTATTATTGGTAACCAAAAAAAAAATTACATTTAAAACTATTTTTAAATAACATTTCAAATTTTACTGTTAAACTATGTTATGAATTGATGTATTTTTATTTTTTATCTTGCTAACACACTTCTGTATCTATTTTACAAAATTGATTAACCTTTAACCTTAAAAATTTATTGAGTAACTTAGAGTAAATTGCACTTTATTTTTGTATCGCATATAACTTATATTTATATTTTAGTTACAAACTAAAGTTATATTTAGTATTCTTAAAAAATGAAATATAACATAAATTTATGAAAAAATTGTATTATCTATATAATTTATTCAATATTATCTATATGATATTGTAACTACTAAACAATATTTTAATAGCATTTTATGCAAAATGATATTTTTTGGTTGCAAAAATCATAGCTAACCATTTAAATGTTTTTCATTTTTTTTTATCTAAAAAACACTTTTTTTTAAACATATAATCCCAAAATCGAAATTTAATGTCAAATAAGCTTTAGGTTAAAAACCACAGATATTATTTTAATAATAATAGATGACAACAGATTTATATGTACTTACAATTTTTATTTACAGAAAAAGTTTAATAAAAGTCAACAGAAATATTTTAAGGAATTATATAATGTGATTGCTATAAAATTAGCAGTAGAAGAATGATGTTAAATTGAATTACTCGTTTACGTGGCAGTTCACTAAGGTGTTTGTTATCATATTCTTTTTATTAAACCTATATTATTAAAATAAACAAATTTAAAAAATGTTAATATATTTTCTGTATGAAATATAAAATTGTAGCCATTTTGTGCTAATGTAGACAAGTGCTTGTTACCACTTTTAGCTATGTTTTCTTTACATCATTAATATATCATAATTTAATTGTATATTATAACTTTGTGGACATTTTAAGATGGTATCCAGTTATTATAAAAGAAGCTTTAGAAATTATTAAAAAAATAAATAAATGAAAGCTTATTGTTTCTTGTATCTTCTTTTTTCTAGCCTTTATCGCAAATTCTTGGGATCGGCCATCCTTAGTCTAAACTTCCACTTGACAAGATCTCCTATATCATCTACGCACACATCAGCCATCCTCGTATCGCATTCAATAACATCCCTCCATCTCATCATCCTCTACTTTTAATTCCTTAAACAATAATTACCATAACTGATCTTACATCTTCTTATTCCTCTCTCCTCATTACATAACGAGAGGATAGTAGTCAACGCCCCTACGACGTCCTCTTCCACTATCCACTCCTCCACGTCCAACAGCATGAACGCCACGGACATTGATGGGCGATGTACGCGGACGTCCATGCCACTCAGGGCCTCTCTGACCTTGGCGGCCAGCATGTCGGCCTGGGCAGCGGTACCCCAAACCTCCAGGAGCACTGCTCCCGACTTGGTTCTGCGGGTACCGGAGACAACGACGCCCAGCACCTGAAGGTCAATATTCGCCATGACCCTTTTTATAATGGCCGAATATTGTTGGCCCTCTTTAAGAAGACCAATAATAATGGCCTCGGTTTTCGGGGCCCTCGCCCTAATTACGGGCCTTCGCGTGGTAGCGGGAAACCCAGGGGTCGGATGGGGGTACACCATCGTGTTAGGCGTCTTCCGTCGCTTGATCACCTCAGACCAAGTGGCCGGCGGCGGTACCACAGGTGCTGCCACAGTCTGGGGCGGCGGACCCGGCAGAGGCGCTGCCTTTACTGTAGCGGGTTCCCCTCCCTTGTTACCGCTCTTCGACCTCTTCCTGCGCCTTTTCTTAGCCCTCTGGCTGTGCTCATCGACACTCTCTAAAGGGTCATACTCCTTTACCCTTTCCGGGGCAAACGGACGCCCATCGTCCAGGTCCCTCTGCATCATCCCTAATACAGTGGACTCTGAACTCCGGAACGCCTCAGCCGTCCGGAACGGGCCACACGGAAAACAATCCGTTGTCGACTCCACAACCCCCATGCAATGGAGCCAGTCGACCCATCGAGTAAACTCCGATTGGGTCAGTGGCATATCATCGCGGAAGCAATCACGCACGCCTTCCCAATCGTCCACTATCTATATAATAAAACCACCAGCAGTTTGGAGTTGATGGAACAACAAAAATAAAAGTAACAAAATGTATCAAAATTAAAGAGATAAAATACATTAATATACCCACCTCAGAAGTACAACAAAACACCTAATATGGGATTTAAATTTTGTAAAAGTATTCCCGGGAATAGAGAATATCATAGATTTTTATCAATTAGTAACAATACCATAAAAAGTCTTAAGATATCATTAACTGATACTTATGAAGACACAATATTCTAACTACTAGAAAAACCATGAATATTTATTAAAATATTTTACAATACTATCATAATAATTTTATTTATTTATTTTTTATTTTCCAACTAAAATAATGAGTTTTATATTTATAATGTGTCTAATAATTATATTGAATTATAATATATTACATATACAATGATATATAAAAAAATTTTAAAAATGTCGTTTGAAAACAACAAAAAACTGTCATTAAATTATTTAATTTTTACTGATTTTCTAATGCTAAATTTTACATGTTACACATTTTTCTCAAACTTTTAATTTTTATGGTGTATAAAGCAGATATATATCTACAAAACTAAAAAAAAAATTTTTTAGAAATTAGGTCCCCCAACAGATATATTGCACTTTGATACACGTATTTTTATCAAATTTCCAACTTTGTAAGCCTCTAAATCCCAAGATAATTGTTTTTAATATTTGAAATTTAGTTGAAACATAGATTATACACTATATAATACCACATGTAAAAATCACAATAAAATATTAACTTCTTAATGGTTTAAAGTGAGCTCAAAAACGTCAATTTTCTCAAAAAAGTGCCATTTTTTGAAAGTCATTTAAGTTTATAATTTCACATTAATTTTTTTTTTTTTTAATGTAATCTTTAAGTTATAATAAGGTCAATCCTAAAATTTTAATTCGATTGTGTTAATATTTAATAATCTGTGTGTTTTTTAACGTTCTGGCTATTTTCAACATTTTTTACATTGAAATAGCCATAAAAATCGGAAGGTCATAAAAAAAAAAAAAAATTGTTTTAATCTAGTTATAGCACAAATAATGAACCCTAAAAATTTAAGGAAAATATGAGGTGGTCGTGCAACCACTTCTGGATGATTTGGCATGGATTGACCCTATTACAAAATGTATTATTATTAATTTTTCTTGTATTTCTTTGAGCTCAAACATGGCTTATATTTACTAGTTTTATGTGTATTTACATTTAAATAATCATTTTTCTAAATTGAATTTTTTTATTATTAATATTACAATACAATTTAATTATTATAATACGAGTAAGGTCAGGATAGGTAAATGTGAATAGTGGTAATTGTAAATGAGGCACCGATAATCAATGTGTCCACATTGCGACGGGATGTATTTATTACATGTTTAGTTCGTATTTGTTCCGTATCATCGAGTAGTGGAAATTCTCAATAGATTATTTATTTTTAAAAATTAATTGCACAAACGGTGGCAGATCCACATAATCCCAATTCCACAATATTATATCGATTATAAAATTGCATTTACGATAAAACGATATTTTGAAAAAAATACAAGTCCAAAAAAAAATTATAACGTTCATAGTCGCGTGAGGGTCAATATGACCCATTTTAACTTTGATGGATATTTTAAGTCATACATTTTTTTTTCGAAGGTATTTATTTATGAAAATCTATTCAATATTACGATAAAAACCATCTTCTAAGGCTGTCAGTCTGGGCGCCCGATCCCCGGATCTCCAATAAGACGGCTCCCGTAGGGGTTCGCCTGGTGTCCGCCAATTGGACCCCAAGGGCATTTAGGTCAACGGCAGCCATCGCGGTCTTTAAGACCGCGGCGTACCGTTACTCCTCCTTTTTTTTTTTTTTTTCTTACAGCCGACTTCATGCAGACCGCCCCGGGACTGCCGTTAAGCATTGCTTCGAGGCGGCCTACGTCGCTTTCTAACAATTCTGCCACCGCGCTGTGCTTCGGCCCGAACTTAATCCGGGGCCGGATCACAGCGCGGTGCTGCCTCCCCCGTTAGCCGGACCCCACTGGTGGGTGCGTTGCCCGGGCTGCACCACGCGGATGTGGGGGCAGGACTTCGCGATGGGTTGGGTCCATCCTTGATGGGCACTCTTTAGCCCCGTTTCGCTGCGTTACAGTGTCGGCGTGATCGGGCTCTACGGGGCTACGAAACGTCGGCACGGGCGCAGTTTCCCTAGCTCGGGGAATCGGGCGCGTCCTCAGGTTGCGGATAGAGGAACGGCCTGCAGATATGCAGGTTAGCCGCGAAATAAGCAGTCCATTAATTTGGACTGACGAATAAGCGGTCGCGGACAGCGAGCCGCCCAAACGCTTGTTAACCCTGTAGATATGCAGGGTAGCCGTGAAATAAGCCTTTATGGACGAATAAGCGGTAGCGATTGGGTGAGAAGAAGCTACATGGACCACGCAACCAGTGAGTTGGCCACTCACTGGCCGAAGGGATCGGCTACGAGGGCAGCCCCCTCATAAAATTATTTCTATGAATAATGGACCAAACAGAGAAAACGGTTACTGCATCAGGGGTATCGGATGCCCCAGTGCCGGCGGTTGGTGTACCCACCAGGTGTCGCTCGGATCAAGCGAATACACAGTAAATGCAGGAGTGTTGAGGCAGGCTCCTGCAGCCCCTGTCGTGCACGGGCGAACATGTGGCGGAGAATGCCAGTGGCGCTACTCTCGCCTCTATTCCCCCCGCGATGCAATCAAACGTAGCCGGCGGACAAACCGGCTACGTCGAGTGAGACAGCGCCGACGGCCCCGGAGACGGCCAAGGTCCCGGCGAGCGCCACTCCCGTAGCGCCGCTGTGGACCGAAGTCGTCGGTCGGAAGGCCAAGGCAAAGAAGCCGACCGACCCGGGGTCCCGGGACGTAAGAACGGCCGCCCTGAAGCCGAAGCCACCTTCCCCGAAAGCGGGGTCGAGGAAGCCTTCGGCTGCCCAGATGAAGGCGAAGGTACCCCGCACGGAGGCGGGGCAGCAGTACGCGGCCGTTATGAAAACGGCCATGGCGGCTGTTGACCTCCCGTTGCGCTGCGCTACAGTGTCGGTGTGATCGGGCTCTACGGGGCTACGAAACGTCGGCACGGGCGCAGTTTCCCTAGCTCGGGGAATCGGGCGCGTCCTCAGGTTGCGGATAGAGGAACGGCCTGCAGATATGCAGGTTAGCCGCGAAATAAGCAGTCCATTAATTTGGACTGACGAATAAGCGGTCGCGGACAGCGAGCCGCCCAAACGCTTGTTAGCCCTGTAGATATACAGGGTAGCCGTGAAATAAGCCTTTTATGGTCGAATAAGCGGTAGCGTTTGGGTGAGAATGGAGATATATGGCAACGCAACCAGTGTAGTTAGCCACTCACTGGCCGGAGGGACTGGCTATGAGGGCAGCCCCCTCAGAAAATTATTTTATATGAATAATGGCAAACACGGAGAAAAAGGTTACTGCATCAGGGGATTCGGATGCCCCAGTGCCGGCGGTTGGTGGGGGGTGTACCCACCAGGTGTCGCTAGGATCAAGCGAATACACGTTAAATGCAGGAGTGTTGAGGCAGGCTCCTGCAGCCAACCACGGGGTTGGTACTGCGACTGCAGGGAGTGGTGGTGACCAAGCCACTCCCACCGGTGAAATAGCCGGGAGGATATTGGCAATGGACAGCTTGGATACTGGAACGGAATTGACGTCGGCCACCTCCTTGGATGCAACTCCAAAACCCTCCATATTGGAGAGATTGCGGAGCGCGTCTAGGGGTGGTTCTACAAGGATGGGTCCTTCGGGACAGACCAATGTGGTAGAGGTGGCGGACCTGGGGGAGGACGATTCTCTCCGTCCCAAAAGGAAGGGGATATCCCCGTCCCTCGAACCCACCACCATTACGCTGGAGGATACCCCTCCTAGCGTGGCCATCCCCATGCCGGAGACGCCTGCGCCTGTACTGGCCAAAAAGCCCAGGTTGGTGACCCTGACAGCACTGGACTTGTTTAGCGCCGACGGGTCACCAAATAGGGTGGTAGGCCGGTCCGACGAGGTGCTGTCGGCTGGGTTGACCCTCCTCGGAGAACAAGCGGGGCAACTAGAGGACGTATTGGAGGTGTACTCCCCGCACCGCCGTGTGGTCAAGATGGCAAGGGCCCTCATAGACAGTGTTAGGGCCCTCGCTGATCTTCACCTGACTCGCACGCCGGAGCGGGAGTCACCGACAACAGATCCTGGTGCCCCGGTGACCAAAGTCGACGTGTCGTCCCAGACGGACTGCTGGTGGGACACTTATGGCCCGCCATCTACGGCCGTCGGGGTCACGTCCCTTCCCCTCCGTAGGAGCGACGCAGAAGCGGGCACGCTCCCGCCTGTCCCTGCCGCCAAGAAGCGGCGGAAGAAAGGGAAAAAGATGAAGGAGGGGACGGCAAAGAACGATGTGTGTCCACCTGTGGACATTACAGCGCCCTTGCCGTCAAGTGGTGCAGCCCCACCCCCTCCTTGTCCAGCTCTTCCTGTAAGCTCTCCAGCCCCCGCTCCTGCCACCGTTTGGTCAGAGGTGGTAAAGCGGAGGGGGGCCAAGAGAGTGGACAGAGCAACAGCGGCTCCCAAGGCGGAGGTCCCTGGTGGGCCCAAGCCTAAGCCGCCACCACTGTCCCGAGGTCCGACTGCCGCCCAGCTTAGGGCAAAAGTTCCGAGGACGGAGGCGGTGGTGATTGGACCACTCAAGGAGGGGCAACGGTACGCCACGGTCATAAAGACCGCGATGGCTGCCGTTGATCTCAACGCCCTTGGGGTCCAATTAGCGGGCACCAGGCGGACCCGTACGGGAGCCGTCCTGCTGGAGGTCCGGGGATCGGGCGCCCAGGCTGACAGCTTAGCTGACAGCCGAAGGGCGCCCTGAAGGAGCATGACGTTCGCGTCCACCGTCCGGTGATGACAGTGCCCGTCATGCTCCTGGACGTGGAGCAATGGACGGAGGAGGGCGATGTGCAGAGAGCACTGCTGGACGCCCTCCGCCGTCCGGAGGACAAGTCGCCGCCGGAAATCGGACCCGTCGTGGTCCGAGAGAACTCCGGCGGCAAAGGGCGATACGCCAGGGTGGAGGTTCCGGCAAGGCTGGCCCCTCGCCTCGCAGGTCTCGCTCGTATCCGTGTGGGATGGGTCACCTGTAGGCTGAGGATCCTTGGCGACAAGGGTCCGAGGTGCTACAGGTGCCTGGAGCACGGGCACGTGGCTCAGACCTGCAAGGGACCGGACAGGTCCNAAGGGACCAGACAGGTCCAAGGGGTGCTTCTCCTGTAAAAAGGCGGGGCACCAGGCCAAGGACTGTCCGGGTGCGGGGCCGGCCTCAAAGGCCACGAAGACAAAGGGGGGGCCTGGAAAGAAGGCTCCCCCCGTGAAGAAGAAAGGGGGAAAGGCCGAGGGATCTCCCGGAGCGCAGCCCGCTAGTGGATGAGATTCCTTCAAACGAATCTCAACCACTGTCGGGCCGCTCAGGATCTGGTCCGNGATCCTTTCGATCCTTCGTTTGAAGATTCCTTCAAACGAATCTCAACCACTGTCGGGCCGCTCAGGATCTGGTCCGGCGGGCGGCGTACGAGATGGGCACCGACGTGTGCATCGTCTCGGACCCGCATGCCGGATCGGTCCGGGACTCTGCCGGCTGGTTATTGGACCGGTCCGGCAGAGCGGCGATCGGTGTGATGGACCGCGGCCTGACGGTCGCGGACATCGAGTCGGGCGACGGTTACGTAGTGGCGAGGATAGACGGCATGGACGTCTTGAGCTGCTACGCGCCGCCCAGCTTGCCGATCGCCGGACTCCTCGAGTCCGTGTCCTCCTGCCTACGGGCGAGGAGACTCGGGCGGCCGCGCGAAGGCCGCGGGGAGCTCGTGGCCGGGGACTTCAACGCTCACTCCCCGGTCTGGGGGTCGGCGGACACGAATCAGCGTGGCGAAGAACTGTTGGACCTGATGTCGGCCCTCGGGCTGGTATCGGCCAACAGGGGATCCACCCCGACGTTCGAGGGTCACTCCTCGAGCTCGGTGGTGGACGTCACGCTGGTGTCTCCGTCGCTGCACCCGCACGTGACCGGCTGGTCGGTTCTCCCGTACAGGGAAAACCTCAGCGACCACCGGTACATCGTGTACGAGTGCGGCGATGGCGGCCGTCCCCCTCGAGCCGTGCCCCGCGTGCCGTCTCGCGGTGGGCGAGTGGGCTGGCGAGTCGGACCGGCCACGGACGTCGACGCTTTTGAGACGGGCTTACTGCTCGCTCAATGGTCGGCGCCCGCGGTACCGGACCGGCGCGTCTCCGCGAACGAAGCGGCGGAAGAATTGGACCGGAGGGTGGTCGCAGCTTGCGACTTCGCCCTCCCGGCCAAACGACCGCCGTCGACTCGCGGACCGCCAGTCCACTGGTGGAACGCCGAGGTGGCGGTCAGGCGTGAGGAGTGCGTCAGGGTCAGGAGGACTATGACGCGCTCCAACCGTTGGCCGCGGGACCCGGAATCCCCGGACCCGAGGGAGGCGCTGAGGTCGGCCCGCAAAGAGCTGAAGCTCGCCATCAGGCGGGCCAAAGCGAAGTGCTGGGCCGAACTCGTGAAGTCGGTGGACCACGACCCGTGGGGGAAACCCTACCGGGTCGTTATGCGGAAGCTCCGCGGTTCACCGGCTTCCGGTCAGCTGGAGGCGGAAGTGCTGGAAAGGGCGGTAGACACGCTCTTTCCGACACACCCGCCTCTGCCTCCCCCTGCGTTCGGGGACGACGTGTCGGTGGAGGAATTCACCACCCAGGAGGTGGCCGACGCGGTGGCGCGCGTACGGGGCCGGAACACAGCTCCCGGCCCTGACGCGATTCCAAACCGGGTGTGAGGGTTGGTAAACGACCTCGCCCCGGACTGGATACGTGCCGTCGCGAACCGCTGCCTCTCGGAGGGTGAATTCCCCACAAAGTGGAAGAAGGCCAGGCTGGTGCTTCTGAGAAAGGGTGACAAGCCCGAGGGTCTCCCCTCGTCGTACCGACCGCTTTGCATGTTGGACGACTTGGGGAAAATCCTCGAGCGGCTGCTCGTCACCCGGATCGAAGCCCACCTGGCCGACGTCGGCGGACTGGCCGAGGGCCAGTATAGTTTCAGGAGGGGGAGGTCGACGGACGATGCGGCCTCCCTCTTCAGGGACTTGGCCCTCAGGGCCAAAACTGAGCAGGGCTTCGGGTTGGCGGTGAGCCTGGACATCCGAAACGCGTTCAACTCCGTGCGATGGTCACACATCCTCGGAGCGCTGGACGCGTTTCGGGTGCCTCCTTACCTCGGGCGGATGATCCGGTCGTACTTTAGCGATCGTGTCATCTCTTACGAGAGCGCCGCAGGCCCGAGAATCCGACCTGTTACGGGAGGCGTCCCGCAAGGGTCAGTTCTCGGGCCTTTGCTGTGGAACATCGCGAAGACGCGGTGTTCCGCGTTCCGCTACCACCGCACGTGCGTGTCGTCTGCTACGCGGACGACACGCTGGTGGTGGCGGAAGGCGCCTCGTCCGAGGAGGCTGGATCCCGGGCAAACTGCGCGCTCAGAGCAGTCTCCGCCTGGATCCAGCAGGAGGGGAGTGGACTTAGCCTCGCCCTGGACAAGACCGAAGCGGTCTTGTTCACGGGCAGGTACAAGTTCACTCCTCCACGGCTTGCCGTGCTGGGGGTGTAGATCCCGCTTAAGGACTCCATGACTTATCTGGGTCTCGTCATAGACAAACGTCTAAAGTTCGGGCCGCACATTACTCGTGCGGCCCAACGGGCCCAGAAAGTCATGAATTGCCTGGCGGGAATCATGCCCAATCTGGGAGGGCCGAGAGAGATGCGGCGCAGACTTTTAGTCAGCGTCGTACACTCGGTCCTCCTGTACGGGTCCCCGGTTTGGGCGGATACTCTTGAGTATTCGTCCAAAAACCGTGAAGCCCTGCTCAGGGTGCAGAGGCGGGCGGCGATCCGGACTGTTTCGGCGTACCGAACGGTGTCCGGAGTGGCGGCGGGTATCCTGTCGTCACTGCCGCCCGCCGACCTGCTCGCCGAGGAACGCGCCGCCGGGCATGAGCTCCGCCGAGAGCGAAACCGGTCCCTCGAACCCGAGGACCGGCTAGCGCTCAGGCGGATGACCATGTTCCGGTGGCGGACTCGCCTCTCGGAGGAAACGAGAGGCGAGTGGACCAGGTCCCTCATAGGACCCGATCGGCTGGACAGGTGGGTGGACCGGACTCACGGTGAGATGACTTATCGTCTCACCCAAGTGATGTCCGGCCACGGCTGCTTTAACGAGTACTTACACCGTATTCGTAAAGCAGCCGCGCCGACGTGCGACCACTGTTCGGATCGCCCGGGAGAGGCTGATAGCGCTTTGCACACCCTCTTCCGGTGCGAGGCGTGGGCCCAGGAACGGGACTCTTTGGAGTCTCGACTAGGGTCCACGTTCCGAGTCGGGTCCATGGTGGACCTGATGTTGAGGAGCCGGGAGGCGTGGAGGCTCGTCCAGGTGTTCGCCGAATCCATCTTGAAAAAGAAGGAGGAAGCTGAACGCCTGAGACAGAGGCAGCCGCGCCGCCCGGTACAGGAGGACCTAAGGCGCTGGTTTAGGCCGGCGCCTTAGGTACTAGTGTTTATATGTTTTTTTTTTTTTGTTTATGTGAGTTATTTTTGCCCCTTCGCTTTCAACGGAGGAGGCCACACCACGTTGTGAATCAGCTCTTGATTAATTTCGGGCTGATTCACAACGTGATGGTGTGAATTTTAGAGACGGCGTGGGCCGCCCTGAAGTAATACCTCACGGTAGTTCCAGGGCGGTCCACAGTTGCGCCGGTCGGTTTAAAAAAAAAAAAAAAAAAAAAAAGGCTGTTGACCTCCAGTCAACCAGTTGGCCTTAGGGGTCCAAGTTACCGGCACCAGGAGGACCCAAGCAGGGGCGGTGCTGCTGGAGGTCAAGGGCGTGGCCTCGCACGCAGACCTCCTGGCCGCCAAGCTTAAGGAGGCCCTTCAGGAGGCCGACTAAGACCTGCAGCGTCATGCTCCTGGACGTAGAGGAGTGGATGGAACCGGGGGACATTAAGTCCGCCCTGGTCTCCACCCACCAGGCCACAGACAGGCCGAAGTTGGTGCGGTTACGGTCCGCACCAACGGAGTCGGCAAGGGGTGGTACGCCAGGTGCGACCTGCCCATCCGGCTGGCTCCACACCTAGCGGCTCTCATGCGAGTGAGGGTAGGGTGGAGCTCCTGTAGGCTGAAGATCCTTGAAGACAAGGGTCCTCAGTGCTACAGGTGCCTGGAGCGAGGGCACATTGCGGCCGCCTGCAAAGGCCCGGACCCCAAGGGTGCCTGCTTCAGGTGCCGGAGGGTGGGGCACCTGTCGAAAGACTGCCCCGGTCCTCAGGACAAGGGGAAAAAGGGAGGGGCTACGGCAAAGCCCGTAGCAGAGGCGAGAAATGCCTCGGCGATCCAAGGGACCCCTAATGCATCCTGTGCGCCGCCCACCAGTGGATGAGGTTCCTTCAAAAGAACCTCAACCATTGTAGGGCGGCGCAGGATCTGGTCCGGCAGGCGGTATACGAGATGCGCATCGACGTGTGCGTAATCTCGGAACCGTTTGTCGGACTGATCAAGGACGCCCCGGGGTGGTACTTGGACCGGTCCGGGAGATCGGTGATCGGTGTGATGAGCCGCGGCCTAACGGTCGCGGACATCGAGGTTGGCGACGGATTCGTGGCGGCGAGGATTGACGGCATTGACGTCATGAGCTGCTACGCGTCGCCAAACCAGCTGATCGCCCCTCTCCTGGAGGGTGTCGCCCACAGCCTGCGGGGCAGACGTTCCTCGGGTCTGCGGGGTGGCAGGGACGAACTCGTCGCTGGGGACTTTAACGTCCCCGGTATGGGGATCCGCTTCGGCGGACCGGCGTGGCGACAAACTGTTGGACGTCATGGCGACCTTAGGGCTATTCACCCTCCGAGAGGCAGCGGTTCGCGACGGCGCGTATCCAGTCCGGGGCGAGGTCGTGGACCAACCACCACACCCGGTTTGGAATCGCGTCGGGGCCAGGAGCTGTGTTCCGGCCCCGCACACGCGCAACCGCGTCAGCTACCTCATGGCTGGTGAATTCCACCACCGACACGTCGTCCCCGAGCACCGGGGGAGGCAAGGGCAGATGTGTCGGAAAGAGCGAGTCTACCGCCCTTTCCAGCACTTCCACCTCCAGCTGACCGGAAGCCGGTGGACCGCGGAGCTTCCGCATAACGACCCGATAGGGTTTCCCTCACGGGTCCACCGACTTCACGAGTTCAGCCCAGCATTTCGCTTTGGCCCGCCTGATGGCGAGCTTCAGCTCTTTGCGGGCCGACCTCAGCACCTCCCTCGGGTCCAACTCTTCCGCCGCTTCGTTCGCGGAGACGTATCGGTCCGGTACCGCGGGCGCCGACCATTGAGCGAGCAGTAAGCACGTCTCGAATGCGTCGACGTCCGTGGCCGGTCCGACCCGCCAGCCCACTCGCCCTCCGCGAGACGGCACGCGGGGCACGGCTCAAAGGGGACGGCCGCCATCGCCGCACTCGTACACGATGTACCGGTGGTTGCTGAGGTTTTCCCTGTACGGGAGAACCGACCAGCCGGTCACGTGCGGGTGCAGCGACGGAGACACCAGCGTGACGTCCACCACCGAGCTCGAGGAGTGACCCTCGAACGTCGGGGTGGATCCCCTGTTGGCCGACACCAGCCTGAGGGCCGACATCAGGTCCAACAGTTCTTCGCCACGCTGATTCGTGTCCGCCGACCCCCAGACCGGGGAGTGAGCGTTGAAGTCCCCGGCCACGAGCTCCCCGCGGCCGTCGCGCGGCCGCTATAGTCTCCTCGCCCGTAGGCAGGAGGACACGGACTCGAGGAGTCCGGCGATCAGCAAGCTGGGCGGCGCGTAGCAGCTCAAGACGTCCATGCCTACTATCCTCGCCACTACGTAACCGTCGCCCGACTCGATGTCCGCGACCGTCAGGCCGCGGTCCATCACGCCGATCGCCGCTCTGCCGGACCGGTCCAATAACCAGCCGGCAGAGTCCCGGACCGATCNATAACCACCAGAGCGGAGGCTGGAGCGCTGTCAGAAGGAGCTGGACGAGGAGGGGAGGGGCCGCGCCCTTGGATGGACAGCTTGAATAGTGGAACGGAATTGACGTCGGCCACCTCCCTGGATGCGTCTCTAAAACCCTCCATATTGGAGAGATTGCGGAGCGCGTCTAGGGGTGGTTCTACAAGGATGGATCCATCGGGTCAGACCATTGTGGTAGGCAGTGTGGTACAGGTGGCGGATCTGGGGGAGGACGATTCTCTCCGTCCCAAAAGGAAGGGGATCTCTCCACCCCTCGAACCCACCACCATTACGCTTGAGGACACCCCGCCTAGCGTGGCCATCCCCATGCCGGAGATGCCTGCACCGGTACTGGCCAAGAAGCCCAGGTTGGTGACCCTGACAGCACTGGACTTGTTTAGCGCCGACGGATCACCAAATAGGGTGGTTGGCCGATCCGACGAGGTGCTATCGGCTGGGTTGGCCCTCCTCGGAGAACAAGCGGGGCAACTCGAGGACGTATTAGAGGTTTACTCCCCGCACTGCCGTATGGTTAAGATGGCAAGGGCCCTCATAGACAGTGTTAGGGTCCTAGCTGATCTTCATCTGACTCGCACGCCGGAGCAGGAGTCACCGACAACAGATCCTGGTGCCCCGGTGACCAAAGTCGACGTGTCGTCCCAGACGGACTACTGCTGGGACACTTATGGCCCGCCATCTATGGCCGTCGGGGACACGTCCCTTCCTCTCCGTAGGAGCGACGCAGCAGCGACCACGCTCCCGCCTGTTCATGCCGTCGGTAGAAAAAAAAAGACAGAGGAGTCGCCGGCATGGGCAGGGTGTCCTCCAATATGATGGTAGGGAGATCTCCTTTCGTTTG
This sequence comes from Daktulosphaira vitifoliae, assembly GCF_025091365.1. NCBI lineage: Eukaryota > Metazoa > Arthropoda > Insecta > Hemiptera > Phylloxeridae > Daktulosphaira > Daktulosphaira vitifoliae. Next base: position 14,928,123 of record NW_026099572.1, on the reverse strand, counting down.
GGACGCAAGAAATCGTCCTCCCCCATCTCCGCCGCCTTCACCGTTATGGTTAAAACCTACATTTATTAATTTTGGTCAAAGAATAAAAACATATACGAGGTCTGGCTATTAAATAACGAGACTGCGGGCCTATAGAGCGTCCTATAGTGGTGGTGCAAAATACGAGTAGTGCGTTGGATAGCTTAAAGTCTTATCTATTTACGTACCAAAACACGTTTTTATCACTATTATAGTATTTGTGCAATAGCGGTTAGAAACAAACGTGTTGTTTTTTCGTGCCGAAAACCATCTGTGACGAAAAACACGAGCAACGTATTAATCTCAAATTTCTCGTCAAGTTGAAAAAATCTCCAACCGAGTGCTATAAATTGTTAAAAGAGGCCTACGGGGACAATTCTCTATCTCGTGCGCGTGTTTTCGAATGGTGTAAGCGCTTCAGTGATGGCCGAGAGAGCACTAAAGATGATCAGCGCCCAGGTCGCCCTGTCACTGTTTCAACTCCGGAAACAGTGACCAAAATCAACCAAATTGTGCGTGCAGATCGTCGAATGAGCCTCGGATGATTGCCGAGGCCGTAAACGTCGATAAGGAAACGGTTAGAAAAATTTTTCACGAGGAATTGAACATGACAAAAGTTTGTGCGAAGATGGTGCCAAAAAATCTGACTCCTGACCAAAGGCTCTTGCGTCAACAAGTCTGCTCAGATTTTCTTGAAAGGTTAGAAGACGATCCCAGACTGATGGAAAACATTATTACTTGCGACGAAACATGGATTTTTCAATACGATGTTGAAACAAAGCGGCAATCGATGCATTGGAAGACGCCTCAATCGCCCAGAATCAAAAAAGCAAGGATGTCCAAATCAAAATTTAAGGCAATGCTGATCGTTTTTTTCGACATTAACGGTATCGTGATGACTGAATGGGTTCCGGAGGGTCAGACTGTCAACCAGACTTACTATTTGTCAGTTTTAGGAACACTGCGAGAACGGGTTCGTAAGAAACGGCCCGAGTTGTGGAAGAACAACTCGTGGATCTTGCACCAGGACAATGCACCTGCCCATAACGCGCTATCTGTNAAAAACATATAAACACTAGTACCTAAGGCGCCGGCCTAAACCAGCGCTTTAGGTCCTCCTGTACCGGGCGGCGCGGCTTCCTCTGTCTCAGGCGTTCAGCTTCCTCCTTCTTTTTCAAGATGGGTTCGGCGAACACCTGGACGAGCCTCCACGCCTCCCGGCTTCTCAACATCAGGTCCACCATGGACCCGACTCGGAACGTGGACCCTAGTCGAGACTCTAAAGAGTCCCGTTCCTGGGCCCACGCCTCGCACCGGAAGAGGGTGTGCAAAGCGCTATCAGCCTCTCCCGGGCGATCCGAACAGTGGTCGCACGTCGGCGCGGCTGCTTTACGAATACGGTGTAAGTACTCGTTAAAGCAGCCGTGGCCGGACATCACTTGGGTGAGACGATAAGTCATCTCACCGTGAGTCCGGTCCACCCACCTGTCCAGCCGATCGGGTCCTATGAGGGACCTGGTCCACTCGCCTCTCGTTTCCTCCGAGAGGCGAGTCCGCCACCGGAACATGGTCATCCGCCTGAGCGCTAGCCGGTCCTCGGGTTCGAGGGACCGGTTTCGCTCTCGGCGGAGCTCATGCCCGGCGGCGCGTTCCTCGGCGAGCAGGTCGGCGGGCGGCAGTGACGACAGGATACCCGCCGCCACTCCGGACACCGTTCGGTACGCCGAAACAGTCCGGATCGCCGCCCGCCTCTGCACCCTGAGCAGGGCTTCACGGTTTTTGGACGAATACTCAAGAGTATCCGCCCAAACCGGGGACCCGTACAGGAGGACCGAGTGTACGACGCTGACTAAAAGTCTGCGCCGCATCTCTCTCGGCCTGATTAACAGATTGGGCATGATTCCCGCCAGACAATTCATGACTTTCTGGGCCCGTTGGGCCGCACGAGTAATGTGCGGCCCGAACTTTAGACGTTTGTCTATGACGAGGCCCAGATAAGTCATGGAGTCCTTAAGCGGGATCTCCACCCCCAGCACGGCGAGCCGTGGAGGAGTGAACTTGTACCTGCCCGTGAACAAGACCGCTTCGGTCTTGTCCAGGGTGAGGCTAAGTCCACTCCCCTCCTGCTGGATCCAGGCGGAGACTGCTCTGAGCGCGCAGTTTGCCCGGGATCCAGCCTCCTCGGACGAGGCGCCTTCCGCCACCACCAGCGTGTCGTCCGCGTAGCAGACGACACGCACGTGCGGTGGTAGCGGAACGCGGAACACCGCGTCGTACGCGATGTTCCACAGCAAAGGCCCGAGAACTGACCCTTGCGGGACGCCTCCCGTAACAGGTCGGATTCTCGGGCCCGCGGCGCTCTCGTAAGAGATGACCCGATCGCTAAGGTACGACCGGATCATCCGCCCGAGGTAAGGAGGCACCCGAAACGCGTCCAGCGCTCCGAGGATGTGTGACAATCGCACGGAGTTGAACGCGTTTCGGATGTCCAGGCTCACAGCCAACCCGAAGCCCTGCTCAGTTTTGGCCCTGAGGGCCAAGTCCCTGAAGAGGGAGGCCGCATCGTCCGTCGACCTCCCCCTCCTGAAACCATACTGGCCCTCGGCCAGTCCGCCGACGTCGGCCAGGTGGGCTTCGATCCGGGTGACGAGCAGCCGCTCGAGGATTTTCCCCAAGTCGTCCAACATGCAAAGCGGTCGGTACGACGAGGGGAGACCCTCGGGCTTGTCACCCTTTCTCAGAAGCACCAGCCTGGCCTTCTTCCACTTCGTGGGGAATTCACCCTCCGAGAGGCAGCGGTTCGCGACGGCGCGTATCCAGTCCGGGGCGAGGTCGTTTACCAACCCCCACACCCGGTTTGGAATCGCGTCAGGGCCGGGAGCTGTGTTCCGGCCCCGTACGCGCGCCACCGCGTCGGCCACCTCCTGGGTGGTGAATTCCTCCACCGACACGTCGTCCCCGAACGCAGGGGGAGGCAGAGGCGGGTGTGTCGGAAAGAGCGTGTCTACCGCCCTTTCCAGCACTTCCGCCTCCAGCTGACCGGAAGCCGGTGAACCGCGGAGCTTCCGCATAACGACCCGGTAGGGTTTCCCCCACGGGTCGTGGTCCACCGACTTCACGAGTTCGGCCCAGCACTTCGCTTTGGCCCGCCTGATGGCGAGCTTCAGCTCTTTGCGGGCCGACCTCAGCGCCTCCCAAGACGCCTCAATCGCCCAGAATCAAAAAAGCAAGGATGTCCAAATCAAAATTTAAGGCAATGCTGATCGTTTTTTTCGACATTAACGGTATCTTGATGACTGAATGGGTTCCGAAGGGTCAGACTGTCAACCAGACTTACTATTTGTCAGTTTTAGGAACACTGCGAGAACGGGTTCGTAAGAAACAGCCCGAGTTGTAGAAGAACAACTCGTGGATCTTGCACCAGGACAATGCACCTGCCCATAACGCGCTATCTGTGAAGCGGTATTTGGCCGATAAACGTACTTCAGTGCTCGAACATGCGCCGTACTCGCCAGATTTGGCACCGTGCGATTTTTTTCTGTTTCCAAAGATAAAATCTACTTTGAAAGGGACCCGATTTGAATCTATGGAATCGGCAAAACAAAAAACGGCGGAGCTCCTAAAGGCCCTCACTAAAGAAGACTTCCAGCACTGCTTCGATCAATGGAAAATACGTATGAAAAGGTGTGTGGGGAGAGGAGGGGAGTATATTGAAGGGGAGCATTCGAATGTAGAATAATTTTTATAATAAAACTCTTTTTCGTAACCAGTCTTGTTATTTAATAGCCAGACCTCGTATAGGTTTCACCTAAACTCTGGACAAAATTAANAAAATAATTCATTTTTCTCGGCCTATTTATTTATAAATGCAAATTTATACGAAGAGTCTTAAATGGATTTACTCAAGTCTTAATCAAGCATACTAAACTAGAAAAAGTACTTTATCCAAGCATGATATTAAATATAATAATTTAAAAATCAAATCACTTACGAAACTTTTCATGAGAAACAAATTATACTTTACTGCTGATATAGTTTTAACCAATGAAAATATTAATATAAATAATGTTGATGATATTAAAAATGAAATAGAACAAATCATGCTAAAAGTTGGTATCTATATGATAGATTTGAAAAAATGGAGTGGCGATTTAAATTTTATTTTACACAAATTTGGTATTGAGTCTTACAATGCATAAACTAGTAATAATTTTATTTATTTTAAGGTTTTAGGAATGACTAAATATAGTTCCTATTTGAATTCTTTACATTATTCATTTACAATATCTATTATGTAATAACAAAAAATACATGAGTTTCTATAATAAAATTAGTCTTGTGATATAGAACAGAAGAAAAATTCATCTGTAAGACTATTGAAACAAAAAAATATGCCACTTGAAAATATCAATTTTTCTAAGCATATTGTGTGAAATACTTTATAAAACTTTTATCAAATAATTTTTCTAAAATTTTCTATTTTAAATACTTATAAATATTTCATTATTAAATCTTGGCTGTCATGTTAACTAAACTTTTGTGCACATTTTTAAATCTTTTTTTATTTATTTCAGATCGTATTTGTAAATACTAAAGCACATTCTGAAATATACTATATAAATATAGTAAGAAAGATAGTAATAAAATTGATATAGGCTATTTATGAAGACGTTAATATGGAAGATAATTATTATCATTATTGGAAGATTATTACAGACTTTAATTTAGAGGATCTAAAAAAGGACCCTGATGAAAATGATATCGGTACAAATAATACACTTAAAAATCAATCAACTTATAAATCACTTTATATGATCGATTATTTGCCATATAACGTGTAAAGTGAGATGATTGAAATTATTTTTATGGTGATAACTATATATTAACATTACTTTTTTACAAAATTTTTATTTTATCCATTTTATTATACACACTAAATCTTTTAACGCAAGTCCTAAATTGATTTTTTAATAATAATTACGTTACGAATATGAATTTTGGTATTGTTTTTTAATATTTCTCAATTTATCAGTAATTAATAAAGCCACTATATTTCTCTTAAAATAATTGTATTGAGTACATTTTTTTTTTAGCATTTTTAATTTGATATCTTTTTTTATTTATTATCTATTAGTATTTTTTAATTCATGCCTTATATCTTTTTTTCTGAAATACTTTGAAAAATTATATCGCTAAAATAAAACAGTTTTTAATCACATCGTGATTCAATTATAATAAAAAAAAATTGGAAATATCCAAAGGTTTTCTTATTCTTTAATGCAAAAATGTAGCAATAAAGGGCTTTTGTGAAAGGGCTAAATATGGTAGTTCACGAGTAAATTATTACGTATAAATAATTATTGATTATATCATAAGGCTCTTGGTTGATGAGTTAAAATATAATAAAATTATTTAAATAATTTATTATTATAATTATTATTATTAAATGTAAAATGCTTAATAAGTGAAATGAGTAAATCAGTGACAAATAGCGAAGAACGTGAAAAGTTTAAGTATTTAGGATCAGTTGTCCAAAAGAATGATGGTATTAACAAGGATGTATAACACAGGATTAAGTGCGGGTGGTTGAAGTAGAGAGAAGTGTCTGGTGTCTTATGCGATATAAGAATTCCAATGAGGCTGAAAGGTAACTTCTAAAAATTATATTGAGACCAACTATGATGTATGATTCAGAACTTTAAATGGTTGACATGAGAATATAACAGAGGATAAATGTAACAGAAATTAAAATGATAGGATGAGGAACGAACATATTAGAGAGAGTAAAGGCGTAGCGTCAATCTTGAATAATATAAAAGAAAATATATTTAGATGGTTTGGTTATGTAATGAAGAGAGAGGAATCGGAAAATGTAAGAACAGTTATGGAAATTATTGTTAAAGGAATTAGAAGTAGAGGATGATGAGATAGAGGGATGTTATTGAATGCGATATGAAGACAGCTGATGTGAGCGTTGAGAATTTGGGAGATCATGGCAAGTGGAAGTTTAGGATAAGGGTAGTCGACCTCAAGTAATTGGGTTTAAGGCGAGGAAAAAGAAGAAGACTAAATAAACATATAAATAAAGATGATAAAACATAGTTTATTTATTCAATTTTTTTTAAATTCAAATTTATATTTATGAAGATATAACAGCTGTATTTTTTTGGCTTTTGGGTACCTAAAATTTAAAGTTTTTATTTATTAAAATAATAGACTAGGATATTTAAAAATTATTCAAAAGAAATAATTTTCTGTACAATCAAATGGCTTGAATGGCAAGGTTTTTGTAATACAAAAAATAAGATGTAGCAATTCAACAAACTGTATCGTTTAAATTGTTATTCCATACTTAAATTATTTTAATTGTTTAAAAATTGAAATTGAAGGGGGAAAAAGGAAAAGAGCTTTTAATGACGGTGAAAAAGAGGACGACGATGTAGATTGTCAAGAGAGACATAAATGATGTGTTGAGTAGGTGTACTAGTTGTTTAGGAATAAGGAATAAATATTTCTAAAATGAATTATAAAACGTGTCTGCATTGACTGTGCATATTTTAACTTATCTACTATGTTGCTTTTCTGGAAAAAAATTGCACTGTTACATTTCATTTAATTGCAACGTATGTACACTGTTTGTGCATTCAAAACACACGGTATTTCCTCGTGCAAATTTTCGGTATTAAAATAGATCGATAACAGCGAAGGATATTTATACGGCGTTCGGTACGTTATGTTATTATTGTACTTCAAATCTCACTGAACTATAAACAAAACTTGGGTACAAAAAAATATTACTAGCTGTTTACAGATAAAAATAATAACGTGTATTTAAATTAAATTTTTAAATAAAAGAATTAGAAAAACATCAAATATTTTTAAAAAAATTCAACATTTAATAAACGTTAACTGAACAGCAATTCCGTACATATTTATTTTACACGTATTTTAAACATAAAAGAATTTTAACAAACCTATTTTAGTATTATCACTTAAAATTAACATATTATTATGTTCCGTAAATATTTCATTAAATGTTCTAATTATAATATTAAAATAATGCGTAAAATTTTCCATCCCTGTAATAAACAGTGTAATTTTTAAGCCACTTAATATCTCTTTATAATTAATTTCAATAATATTTTGATAGGGTTTTTTATATTTTTCTTTGATATGATTAATTATACATTGCAGTCGTATAAAAAAAAATTAATTTTTTAACCCTATAGTCAGATAGTCAGCGTTCTTAACAGTGTAATTAAATGTTGTACACTTTTCAGTTAGACATTAATCGAAGTCTTGGTACCTTAATGAATCCACTTTTATATTACATTTCAAACAAATTTTGACACTGTCCTCCTTATTCTTCACTATGAAGGCGTCATCACAAAATTCAAATTTTTTCTTTGCCCGCAAATAGGTTAAAATAATTATTCAGTAGAAACATAGAGTAGTTTGTATATTTTAGGAATGATAATCCATAATATTTCAATACAGAAATAATTTTAAATATGATATCAAAAGGAAACCCGACAAGGTTGGAACGTGGCATAGTTGGGACAATCTAAAATGTCATTTAACAGTGATTATCATCACATAAATATGATATTAGAAGTATAATAATTTATTGATGATACCCACTTTCTATTATGTTTAAGTGTGATTGCGAAAATGTTGGTTATTGACTGACTGAGATATAATTACTGATTTCAATATTATAATTTTACTTTTGGTATATAAATAAAAAAATTACGTCAGTTAAACAATTAAGTCAATAAGCATATGATGAACACGTACGAATACTTAAATAAAAAATAAAATTTTTAAAGATAAATTGATCAAATATGGTATATTAATATTCATATAAATTATACTCAATATTCTTTTTTCTTCAATTAAAGTCACAATTTTTCTTAATTTGAAATTTTTAAGGAATCGTATAAACATAAATAAGAAGCAAAATGAAATTCTTTTTACTTTTCGTGTTAATAATGTCCATAAAAGTAAGATTAAGTTATGCAAACTTTTTACAGTGTTCCCATAATCGTTATTTTCTAAACTTTTTTAACCATAATGAAAGATTTTTGTTACAATTCGAAAAAGATAAAGATAATATCACAATCCAAAATCTTATGAATTATGGCAAGGCACTACAAACACACAGTAAAGTAATTATGTTATTTTTGGATGATTTGATGCACAGTAAATCATATAAATATCCTTTTACGTTGATCGCAATAAATATGTACTTAAATAACATTTCTGACTCTTTAAATATGATTTCTCTAACCAAAAATGATGAAAAAAATGATGCTACAAAATTATTAGAAGGCTATAAGATTATTCACGTTGCAGTTAAAAATCAACTAAATATTTTCATTAATACGCATTGTATAAATACACCAATTATTAATCATATGGTTAGTTGCAATCCGCCAATCGGTGAAAATGAATATACTACTACTAATCTAATAAATATAAATAATCATCTCAAAGATAAAATATTGAAGAAGTTTTATTTATCAATAAACAGAAATTCATACGAAAATTTTCATCCGAAAAATTTTTTGTTTTACAAAATAATGACCCAACAAATTATCAGCAACAAAAATAATATTATAAAAATAGATAATAGTAAACATATAGAATTAAATTTACTTCGATTCACTCCACTGAACTTTCAATGCTCTGACGATACTCGTTTAACTATACAAGATATATTTGAGTATGTGAAATATGATTTTAATTCTAAAGATGTTTTAGAATACATAAACATGGTAATTGTGGCTACATTTCGACCAATAGCTATTCTTATACGAAATTTTTCAACTTTAATTAAAGCTGCATCTTCAGAAAATTCAAATAGTGCATCATGTCCTTTAAAATCTATATTAATTGAAACGGGTCGAATAATATTAAGTTATATAAAAGAATTCATATCTCTCAGCTTGTTCAATGAGGAATGGATAACATTTCTGCGAAATATTATTAATCAATTTATTTATAGCTTAAACAATTATACCATAAAAATAGAATTGTCCAATGTGGACATAAAATGTATTAATATATTAATTCAATCACTTACGAAATTTTTTATCAGAAACAATATTTACTTTACATCTGATGTTGATCTAACAAATAAAAATATTAATGAATATAATTCCAATGAAATTCTAGAACAATTAAAAAATATCATGCAAAAAGTTGATATACATATAAAAGATTTGAAAAAATGGAGTAATTATCTTAATTTAATTATAAAAAATTGTAGCATTCCGAATTGGAAAAATTCATTTCATAATCATTTTATTAATTCTAATGTTTCAAGTAAGTGTAAATGTGTAATACTCTTTAAATTATTTATACAGGGTGTTCAGTAAGTCAGGAAACGGGTATCTATTGTTCTCATTGTTACAAACAATGAGAACAATAGAAACCCGTTTCCTGACTTACTGAACACCCTGTATATAATATCTGATATATATTTAACAAAAAAACCATCACTGTGGGGTCGCTGCATAGTTTAATGATATCTTTTTTTTTTAATTTTTGAAAGATTTGAAAAAATGGAGTAGTTATCTTAATTTAGTTATAAAAAAAAGTATAATGATATCTGACAGTGATTAAAATCACTATCATAAAAAACGTTTCGATGCAAATATGTAGATAAAGTTTAATTTAAAAAAAATGATGGATTATTCCAAAAGCTACATGATATCCTATTTCTATATTTATATCCTGATTACAAGTTTTATCTTTTATAAGTGTAATATATGAATAAATAAATATATATATTTATAATGTATAAATATATAAAAAAAAACCCAGCACAGGGGGGTCGCGGCACAGTGGTGACGTGGCATAGTTGGATCAAGTATAATGATATCTGACAGTGATTAAAATCACTATCAAAAAAAAACGCTTCGATGCAAATCTTTAGATAGTGTTTAATTTTAAAAAATTGGTGGATTATTCCAAAAGCTTCATAAACTGCTAGTTCCTTATTAATATCCTGATTAAGACAAAGTATGTCGAAT
>NW_026099572.1:14894983-14916908 GCF_025091365.1 Daktulosphaira vitifoliae | reverse complement strand
AAAAAAAAAAAAAAAAAAAAAAAACACATCTTAGTAAAACCAATACCTTCTCAGCTTCGCATCGAAGCTAAAATGGTTTTATTAAAAAAAAAGTATATTGAATTAATGATTTATATAAATACTACTTCTCATGAAAAAATTGTATAGATAAGTTATAGTTATAGCATAATAAAGTTAAAAATATAAAATATATAATCGAGAATTTTCACACAAAAATAGTATTCGGTAGACAATTTCACCGCGAGGGCAAAATAAAGTCCGAATTTTTTTTCATAATAAAGTATATTACATTAGCTTTAATTTAAGATATATACTATATATAAAAGTGTCTTCCAGAACACTTTCAAAAGTCAATATTTTGTAAAAAAATATCATTTAAAATCCCTCCCCGTGGGCAGGTAAAGTGTCATATTTATAAAAAAAAAATATAACAAATGACAGGTAAAATCATCATGCATTTATAAAAAAAATTATATTCATTGGGTCATTTTTAAAAAAGTTATGGAAGTTTTAAGTACAAAAAAATTGAAAAAATGTCAAAAATTGGGGATTTTTAAATTTGTGATCTTTTCACATATCGTTGAAAGTAATCGATTCGGTAAGAGCTAAGAAAAAGTGGTAACAGACACAAAAATAAAAATTTTAAAAAAACCTTGTAGTAAAACTCCGCTTCGTGTCGAAGCTAAAATATCTAAAATATTTTCTATATCGCTACGACTCTAGTAATATAGAGCATAAGAAAAATTCAACAATAAGACAGTTGAAATATAATAGTTATCCGCTTTAAAATATTAATTCTACGCTTTGATTTGTGGGAGTTGATTAGTAAAAGTAATTTATTTAATTTTAGCTATATTTAAATATGTTATTTAATATTTTTGTTTATAATTGGCCTACAATTATAACAATCCTATAGATAAATAAAAATTTTTATTATAAATCTCTTTATTTTATTAACCAAAACAATTATTTGCAATTTGAGTATTTTTTAATTCATATTTTTTTCATTTCAGATATTATTTGTAGTACTGAATCACATTTTGAAATATACAAAGCTAGTAAGAATGAGTGTAATATAATTGATGTAGGATATTTTAAGAAACCTGATATTACACAATTTGACTTAGAGAAATTAAAAGATGAACCTGATAATAATGATAATAATGATACCATTAATACTCAACCTTGTAAACCTCTTTATATGATCGATTATTTGCCATACAACATTTAAATTGATTTTATTGTTTTTATTTTAAATATTTTGTAACGTCTTACTTATTTGCAAAAAGTTTATTTTTTCAAATTTAGTATACAGGTTATTACTTTTAAAACTAGTCACTCGATTTCTTTTAAAATAAAAATTATATTTAGTACTCATTAGTTTTATATATTCTCTATTTGAAATTATTTATTGTTTCTTAATTCATCTATTATAATTTAATACATTTTTAATGTATATTGTTTTATTAATGTTAATTAATATAATAAATAGTTAGTTTATTGGTTATCTTAAAAAATTATTTATTTTAAGAAAGGTATAGGGACACGTGCCCCCATCGTCCATGCTCTATTAATATAAAAATATTCTTTGACCTAAATATATAAATTACAGCAAAAATTAAAAAAATAATTTTGCTTTACATTTGTGTACATAATTAAAATTTTTATCTGATTATTTTATCTGATTTTAAGAGGAAATGAAATATTTTTAATTTCAAAAAAATCGAGTTTAATTGGAAGTAACATCAGGATTTTTTCATGAAATTAACATATTCCGTAAGTTAAGAACATTTAAAGGTATTGGTTGGTCATCTAATCCAACGTTTGCATACAGTTTAGAAAATAAATTTTCCGGTGCGCGTTTTTGTTTATTGTACTAGTTAAAAGATAATTGAATCCATTTTTTTAAAGTATTTTTAGAAGTTCTTTAGCACCACTAATATAAATGAAATTAGATTTTTGAAATATCTGAAATATAACTTTTAAAAATATAATATTTGAAAACACATTACAATTTTAATTCGCTGTACACACATCGGATGTATGCACAATGAAATAAGTCATAGCATCATATACCCCCTCTTATTATTTAGATATTTCATAAATAAGGCAACACATATAAGCAATAAACCTTAGTAGATCATTATTATATGAGCTGGATACGCCCCTAACCCACATGTTGTGGGTTTACCCTGTCATAGGTGGACGGGCGATGTAAACGGCCGGGGGAATATGGTGAAAGGTCGATGTTGCTCGTTCCTAGATAGCGTTTTGTTATACCATGGTACATGTATAGTTACCTTGGTATATGCATAGTATACCTAGGTAGATAGAACATCATACAATATACCTTGATATATTATAGAAAATTTGAGGGATTTTGAAAATTGTATAATTTTAGAAATATGTGAAAATATTTGAATGCAGAAAAGTGAAAGGTGTAATCAAGCGGCGACGGCAGCTATTAATCCAACGAAACCCAACTATAGCTATGTGATGTGTAGGCCTTTGGTCATAGAGAGCCCCCTTACTTGACTAACGTATGTATTAAAACAGTAAATCAGTGGTTTACCCCTACATAGAAGGGGAGGTGATGATGAAACTCATCATAAGGTGATCATTATTATGATATTAAAGTAAATAAATAAATATGTACAATATTATACTATTTCATAGATAAAATATTTATACGTTAGAAATAATATTTTATCAAATTCTTTTTTGATTATTCCGTCACACTACCGCGTTTGTTAATAGACATTTTTTGTTAATGTATAATCGTTATTGTATAAAACATATGTATATACATAATCTATTACATATATTTGTATAAAAATATTTAGAAATCGAGAGTTTAAAATTATTTATTATGATATTAAAGTGAAATTACTAAAGTGGTGAAGGAAAGGGTTAGTATACGGGGATATGTGTCCTGTGATTTGCTGACTCATTATGAAAAAATGCGATTTTTCTGCTTAAATGAGCATGAAATCGTTGATAAAGTCAGTGTTATCAAGAACCATCAGCTCTAGGAAGAAGACTCTATTCTATGAAAAATATGGCTGCCGAACCTGTAAGAAAACAGCGCTACATTTATATCACACCAACACCGCCAGTCGAGATGATTGACTCTAGTAGTTACACTATTGCATTCAGCGACAGAAAATTTTTGCAAGTGGTCCCGAGTCCAAAGGATGACTTCAATGTTACAGTATGCATTATTACTCCTTCACGATATATTAGTATGTCAGCAGATTATTTAAATATTATTTACGGCATGAGGGATGAAATAACATTATTTCTACAATCACCTCCGGTAAAAGGAGAGAACATTATGTTATACCAAAATGTCGATTTTAATATAACCAAAGTATTGTACCGTGATACCATGCATTTAGTATTAGAATCCAGAATAGTGGATGGGTGTCGAGTGTTATTGAATAACGAAAACATTAATAGACTTATGGACTTACAGTGTACTATTAACAGTGCAATATCAAGAAAAATAAAAACACGTTTACTATTAAGCCATCAAATAGACCATATTATACATTACGTTGACGATAAATAGCAAGACCCTAAAATTCAACATTCAAACAATGATGAAATGGTTAAATTTTTAAGAAGTTTGAACGATAAAGAAATATGCGATACTTTTCCTAAAGGTAATTACACACATAGCAATGGAATATTTCTAGAATATTCCTAGAATATTTATTTTTGATATTAAAATATTTCTAGAATATAACCAGAATATATTGAAATATTCTCACAATGTTCTCAGAATATACTTTGGCAGCGAATATTACATTCTCATAATATTTTAAAGGTATATTTCTAAAATATTATAAAAAATATATTGTGACAATATTTTTAAAATGTTTTATAAATATATTAAAAAAATGTAAAATACTAGACCGCTACGCGGGATTCTAATCCTATACTTCAAGCGCTTTGGACTCGTACGTTACCCATTGACCCACAGGTTGCTGTTTATTAGGATAAAAAAGACTATTTAAGGTAGTTCAAATGGTTATTTGTTTGTTAAGTAATTTTTCTTGTTTAAAAAAATTCAAAGTAAATACAATTTTATATTCAATTTAGATTAGATTCATATAATTTTTTTGAAAATCGGCGATCCCATCATCATGATTTTTCCTTGTAAGTTAGAAATTGACTATTATTGTTGATAATATAGAAATATATTCTAACTATAATAAAAAAACTTTTTAGGATTTTTAGTTTCACAGGACAATAATAAGATAAAATTGCGCTGATAAAACTAAAAAAATTTTAACTCGATAAGCCTGCAAATAATGACAACAAGGTTTTTTCTACTGTCCTTGACTTATTTAGCTTAATTGAATTAGGTTAATTAAAATTGATACTAATTTGAAAAAATGGCTGTTTACTTATTAAGGATTTAGAAATATGTATATATAATACATAAGTATTATATAACAAGATACCAATAACATCCAAAGATGTAACTAAAGGGAGAAAAGAGGATGGCTTGTGTCTCTTAAGTTACCTCAGTTGGCCAACAAGATATATATTTATAATATTTAAAAAATTATATTGATAATATATTCAACAAATATTTCAAGTTAAACATTCTATATTTATTTTAATTAATATATTTTCATAATATTTATAAGCAAATATTTAAAAAGATATTTTTTAAGCACATTGTAGAAATATTTTCCGTGTAATATACTGTATTTATTCTCTTTAATATATTCTCAAAATATACATAAACAAATATTTAAAAAATTATATTGTGAGCATATTATGGAAATATTTCAATAGAATATATTTTTTATTATATTTATGAGATATTGTCACAATATTTTATTCAAAATATTTTAAAAAGTATTTTGTAAGAATATTTTGACAATATTAATATATTGAAATTGCTATGTGGGTACATAAGCGAGCTGAAGAATTTAGCATAGCATGTAATAGTTGATCGTTGGGTCAAGTCATGGTCCAAAGACATGCTTCAAATTAATGTGAGTTTAATGAACATAGATTGTCATAACCTTTATTGTTATTAAATTTATAATTATGTTTTATAAAAAAGAAGAAGAAATGTGCGATGAAAATGATGGACCAACATTTTTCAATACAACAGTGTTTACCCAAGAAAATANATGATGGACCAACATTTTTCAATACAACAGTGTATACCCAAGAAAATAGTTATAGTCCATGAGCTTCACAATGGCCGAAACCCAATCACATCAGAAAATTAACCTACATTAATAATTTATAAACAATAACTTTATATATTGTACTAGTTTCTTATAATAAACTTATAATCTAAAATGAAAAATATTATGAAAAATATATTTATTTTATAATAATAATAATAATTACAAGGTTAATAATAAATGTTTACATAAACATGTAAAAAATGTTAAAATATACGGATGGTACCGTCAAAAGGTGTCTAAGTAAATACATTGTCTGAAATTACTAGAGCATATGCAGTTGTATTAGCGGCAAACGTGGTTGATGCTTCAATTTCAATACATAGGTCAAAAGAAGGGACTGTAATTGTGTCGGTCTGCTTTGACATATCAATCACTGCAATAGAATTATTATAATGATATTAAAAAATAATATTAAATATGGTTAAAATAAAAATATCTATACATTTGTCGGTTAAATAACAAGGTATTTGTATGGTGGATTTGTACCGCACATATTTGTACAGTATTCATTATCACATGTAAAAATGTTAAATTTCATGATGTAAAATAGAATATGTGTATGAAAAAACTATGTTTAAAGATCTATACCTGTTCTTGTACTTCATCCTGTCACATGCATAACACTAGAAGCAATGGCTAATTATGTTAGCCTTAATGTATATTATTATTATTAATATTATATACAAAATATGAAAAATAATTAACTTAAAACAATACAAACTTATTATTATTTATAAATTATAAATACCACTCTGAATATTCATCTACAGTCTCGCCATCCAAATTAAAATTAAGATAGGTAATTGGGGTGCGATAGTATGTCGGTACCAAATTCACCATACGGTGAGTCGAGTTAAGCTCAGTTAAACCTATGTTTAATATTCGTAATCATAATCTTACTTTGAATCTATATTGGCTAATATGAATCGTCAAATGAAAACCAGTTTCAATGCTAATGCTAACATTCATCTTGTTTACGTGATACAATTAAGTTGTACATGCNCATGTTACGTGATAGAATTAAGTTGTACATGCAAACAAGATCAATCATACGACGATTTTTAAATCCTCTCCTCAACTTTTGACTGCTACCTGTAAATAAGCTAAGTCTTTCTGTACAATAAAAATAATCTATGTAAACATAATTTTCATCCTTTATTAAGTAAATTAGTTTCGTCTATTAACTATTAGTTTTAATTTTATTATCAAAACTATTACTAATAATTTTTTTTACCTTCAAGCCAACGTTTATGCCCATAATCAGACTTTACGGTGAATAGCTTTTCATACAATTCTCGTAAATAAATCTCCAGATCGACCGATGTACGTTCAATTAAATCGTTAGTAATTGCCTCATATTTTTCATACTCTGCATTATTAACGAAATATTCGACCACTACATCGGCCCAAATGTTGATATATTGTCCGGTATGGTAGACATCTCTTAATAATGCCCTATGTTGATAACATTTATTGATTTCACAATCACAATATTTAAAATTGTAATCTTCTATTTTTACATATAAAATATATGTTAACGATAAATGAAGAATACTATTATCAATTTATTTTACTCACTCGTGGCATTGAAATCCATAATACATTTCTTGTACAAATTTTCAATCGTATTCATTTTATTTTTTGTTTATGATTGAATACGCTGGTTAGTTGAATAAATGATAGTTTGTATGCGTACTTGTTCAGCATAGAGCGTTACAAGTAAAAAAATCATACATTTTGAGGTGTTGAGATAGGGTATTTATATTCAAAACTATACTTAATGATCTATACATGTTCATAGCTAATACTTCACCCTCTCACATGTATAACGTTATATACATTGATCCATGTCACATTCATTATTCAGTAATTATATATGAATTTTTAGGCAAATAAGCAACAAACACATCATAGTAAAATTAATACTTTCTATTAAACAAACTTGACGGGACTTTCTAGTCCTATATACATTATTGAGAATGATCAGTATATATAGACCATATAATATGTGTCCAAAACATTATTTACTGATAATATTTAATGATTGTTCTCAATAATGTATATAGGCATACATATAGTAAGACAATTGCTAATAAATCAACACTGATCACTTCATACAACTAGGTGATGTTATCGTAGGTACTTATGGTATGTCATAAGTATAATATACTTGAATGTTTTATGTGTAATACATATACTATATATGCAAATAGATACTTTAGTATATTGATTTTTGTTAATCGACAGAGATACACTGATAAATGTATATGAATTACGTTATACGTTAGATAATATCTAACGTAATTATATTATAAAACTAAATAATTTATCACAGAACGTATATTATCAAATATTGGACACTTTCCTTTAACACTTGATACAATGTAAATTTTATTTCATACTGGTTTATTATCGGTATAAAAGTATACTATAATGTTATCTATCTACGTTATATTGTATATTAGGACCAATTACAAAAAGGTGAACATTCGGCTGACAATAGTCAGTAGAGTATTATTAACCCACATATTTGCGTGTAACACAAGTGTAAGTCGATGTGCATAAATGTTGAGGGAAACAATTCGTTCTATAACATCGGCCACAACGTAAAAAGAGTTATTTAGACATGAAAATACACTGCTTGAAGTATGTGACTTCAAAAGGGGTGTTTACTACCACAAAAGATTACATATTTGGGTAAACTTCCATGATAAACAAATTATGACACAGCATTTTATTAGACCTGATGACAATAACGTTGATAATTATTATATAGAAATGTTATTTGATTATTTATTTTCGTTAAATGAATAATATGAATATTTATAATTTTTATTTTTATTTTTAAAATCATTACAATAATAAATTTTTGTGCATAATAATAATTATGGTATACGTACTATAATTTATAATGACCGTAAGTTTAGATAGTAATACAGTCTATTTGATGCCTTAATTGATAATGGACTTTTAATTTTCTTACTATAGCATTGTTAATAGTACATTCCAATTCATGTAGTTTTTTTTTTAACATTTTCTATATTTAATAAGACTCTGCACTCATCCGCCGTTCTGGATTTCAACACTAAATGGTTATTATTGTGAAACAGCGCTTCAGATATTTTGAAGTCAGCATCTTTGGTATAATATACTATTGGTTTGATTTTGATTCGTTAAATCACATATCACAAATCCCTGTATACTACCCCTTTTATTCGTCCTTAAGCATTTACACTTTATTATAATAATAATTAATTTTAAACTCATGATTTTCAAATATATGTATGCGTATACTTTATACATTAACGTTTCGCATTAATGTCAAATAATAAATACAGTAGTGTAAATGAATAATAGTCAAAAGAATTTGATTAAATATTATGGTTACTTTTGATGTATAAATATTTTCACTTTAATATCTTAATAACTGAATTCATACGAAATAGCAAACTATTGTGTATATGCCTCTAATCGAGATTTATCAGGATTATGATAATTGGTTTACATAGTTTTCTGTTCTAGCCGTCGCTCAATAGCATAATATATCTAGTTGTATTCTATTTAAACACGGGTGTATATTATAGATGTATACTAGAACAGTTATTAATTATTATCAGTAAATAATGTTTTTTAACACACGTCGTAAGGTATATACTGTTCATACTCAATAATGTATATAGGTATACATATAGTAAGACAATTGCTAATAAATCAACACTAATCACTTCATATAACTAGGATACGTTATCGTAGATACTTATGGTACACCATAAGTATAATATACTTAAATGATTCATGTGTAATACATATACTATACATGAAAATAGATACTTTAGTATATTGATCTTTGTTGATCGATTTGATCTAACCCGATCATGATCGATAGAGATAGACAGATAAATATATATGGATTACGTACTACGTTAGATATAAGAACTAAATAAATTATCACAGGACATATATTTCCAAATAATAGACACTTTCTATGCCACTTGATTATTTTCACATTAATATGTTTATAATCACTTGTTTATACGTATAATTATTCACTTATAGAAGTTGAGATCTCTAGTTTTTTTTTTCTGTTGGTACTATTGCATATGCCTTGTAATATAAGAAAAGGTATTTTCATACATGAAAATCATACATGGGAATTTACATTTTTATAAAGTGTTTATGTTAAGAAAATTGCTATATTAATAATTCTTAAATAATGTGACTATTAAGAAAATATTGTTATCCTACCTGTTACTATTAATAATGTAATCAAGTTTTAAAAAATGTTTAACTTTGACGGGACTAGAAAGTCCCGTCAAGTTTGTTTAATAGAAAGTATTAATTTTACTATGATATGTTTATTGCTTATTTGCATAAAAATTCATATATAATTACTGAATAATGAATGTGACATGGATCATTGTATATAACGTTATATATGTGAGAGGGTGAAGTATTAGCTATGAACAGGTATAGATCATTAAGTATAGTTTTTAATATAAAATTCACATGGATGACGTTTGTAATTTTAACATTTTATACTGGTGATTATTTGCAAATTGTTGAAGATTCTATTCGTCGTTTCGTTATATTGTTAGATTATCTGAAGTATAAATCATATTTTAGCTTTTATGCGAAGCTGAGAAGGTATTGGTTTTACTAAGATGTGTTTTTTTTTTTTTGTGTCTGTTACCACTTTTTCTCAGCTCTCACCGAACCGATTTCTTTCAATGATACGTCAAAAGATCACAAATCGTATCTAATCGAAGACATTACCCTCAAAAATTGAAAAAAATTCNAAAGATCACAAATTGTATCTAGTCGAAGACATTACCCTCAAAAATTGAAAAAATTTCCCTCGTTCCCCGTAAATGGGTGAAACCTCCAAAAAAATTACAAATTTAAAAATCGCTAATTTTCGAAATTTTTTCAATTTTTTTTACTTAAAATGGCTATAAGTTTTTTAAAAAAAAACCGAATCAATATAGATTTTTTTTAAATAGATGCATGATATTATTACCTTTCATTTGATATATTTTTTTTTTATATGTGACCCTTTACTTGCCCACAGGGGGGGGGGATTTAAAATGACAACTTTTTCACAAAAAATTAATTTTTTCAACTTGATTTTTGAAAATGTTCTGGAAGGTCTGACACTTTTATATATATCTTAAATTAAAGCTAATGTAATATACTTTATTATGCAAAAAAAAATTGGGAATTTATTTTGTTTTCACTTTTACCGTATGCTATTTTTTTGTTAAAATTTTCGATTTTATATTTTACATTTTTAACATTATAATGCTATGACATATTGAAAAGTGTATGAATCAACATTATTTTTTTATGAGAAATAATATTTTTTAATAATCCCTTTTTCATTCGACATACTTTATCTTAATTAGGATATTAATAAGGAACTAGCAGATCATGTAGCTTTTGGAATAATCCACCAATTTTTTAAAATTAAACACTATCTAAAGATTTGCATCGAAGCGTTTNTAAACACTATCTAAAGATTTGCATCGACGCGTTTTTTTTTTTTATAGTGATTTTAATCACTGTCAGATATCATTATACTTGATCCATCTATGCCACGTCACCACTGACGTAACACAATAAAAGAAAAGAATCGAAGTGAAACTGGTGTAAAATGTAATTGTGGTGCGAAGATGAATATGAGGATGTGGTGCCTGCTGTCTAGGTATTCACGTGCGTGTTGTCGTACAGCAGTCACCATGCTCGACTGACACTCCGGGTTAGCTGTGGGTGTCGAAAGGCTGTTGTTATAGGAAGGGAATCAGGGTAACACCTAGGTATGAGGTGCAGACGAAGTGCAAGACACAAGTACTCTGAAATGTTGTGGAAGAGAGTAGATAGGTTTAAAAAGGAATAAACAAAGACTTTACTTTAAACAGTAAGCCGGACAGCGACAACCGGGTACTGAAACTGATGAATGACACAAGGCACTGGAGTCGACTGACCACGATGGTCAGGTCTTTTGGGTTTTTATAATAATTAGAACTATTGCCAAATTGGCAATAAATATTATTTGTTAATTCATCAATCTCAGGCAGCGGATGTGCTGTCTGTATTTTATTAAAATAATTCTCACGATATTGGTAACGTGACACCACATCACACCACTGTGCCGCGACCCCCCTGTGCTGGGTTTATTTAATCCTTTTTTATTTATTTCAGATCGTATTTGTAATACTAAAGCACATTCTGAAATATACAAAACTAGTAAGAAAGATACGAATAAAATTGATATAGAACATTATGAAGATGTGCAAAATATTGAAGATGATTATAATTATTATTGGAACATTATTAGAGAATTTAACTTAGATGAATTAAAAGATGATAATGATAAAAACGATAACCATGTGAATGGCTCCCTAGAAAATCAATCAACTTATTACAAGCCTTGTTATATGATCGATTATTTGCCATACAACGTGTAAAATGAAATTATTAAAATTTGTAACATTATACATTACTATTATTAAATATTATTTTGAAAGACACCGAAAGACTAAAATTAAAAAAATAGCTCTGTATACAGCTACTTATAATTATTTATAATTTAGCCGTAAAAATTACAATACTATATTGTAAAATATCAATTTTATTATAAATTTAATTAATATAATAAGTATTTCACAAATCACTAAACTTGTAATCTGGATATTTTTCATATGCTACAACTGCTATACAATATAGAATAGATTTGACGGTCAACTCATAAAACTTATGATCTAAATAACATTTTATACTTATGTTTTTTGAAATGTTTATTAAATATGTGACTTTTTAAATTTGAAATTAATATATTTAATAGACAAATCATATTCAAAACGTAAAATCGTTTAAAGTAAATTATAGTGTATCTCTAAAATGTATAGTTTTACTTCCCAGTAAAACTTATATTTTATTATTTTAAAACGAACTTTTATAACTTTTATAAGTGAAACACTTGATTGTTTATTTAGACGTATAAAGTATGTAAGTAAAATAAGTTAAAAAGTTTTTTACTATAATAAGGACAATCTAGACTATTTTACAAAAATATGATTGAACAGACTAAGAAATAATTTCAATATACGTTAAGCGTCATTCAAAAAATATTATAATTATATATTAGTCTTGCACATAAATATTTATTTATTTTTAATACGTTGTAAACTATTGAAATTTTTTTTTAATGATAAAATGCTAATCGTTTTAATTAATGTTTTATTATAATAGTCTAAACAGGGTTTTAGAGAAATTTGAGCTGTGTTCAGAAACTTTCGACAAATTGAAGGAAATAATTACTATTATGAAAAATGAATGAAAGTAATGTATTACACTATTAATAATTCAATATAATAGCTAATTTAATTAAAAATCCTGTTTTTAACGAATTAATGCGAAAAATAGATCTATAACCTAAAACGAACGAAATAATTAATACATTAAATTTATTAATCTTAGCGCAGTATGTTATATCATTATATTAGGGTTTAACCTTGTTTTCTTTTCTGAGTAAGATTAATAACAACAAAATATTATTTTGCAAAATTTATTTAATAAGATTCATTTTAAACCCAAAAACTAGTCTATGGTTTATTATAAGTTGTTTTTACAATTTTTAGATAAAAGAATGAAGGCATAGGTCCAATAAGAATATAAATATAGGATTGTACAACTATAGAAATTATGTAATTTCACACAGTAACTTATAATATAATTTTGACAATTTAATCAGTTAATCAACTGAATATTTTTTATCCATAAAAAATAATTACTTCATTTATTTTATTGACAAAAATTTTGTATGTAAAAACTAGTTCTATGTGCAGGCTAGATTGAACAATTTGGAGACAGTGAATTACTAAGTTTGATTGTGTTAAAGTCTCTTATTATGCATAACTCGCAGATTTAGTGTGATTTCTCACGGTCAGATGATAGTAATTTTAAAAAACGACTGCAGCAGATATGAATAAAATTTACCTAATGATATTTCAAAGAGCCGCCTCGTCACGAATATTGTGTATTTTTTATGATAAATATCGTTTCATTTGTTCGCACACACTTTTACAAGTCCATCCACAAACATCTACTTACAATCTCAGCAACATCAGTTGGACGTTTCAGTTGGTATAAGCCTCTTCATTTCGTGTGCATAGTTAAGTGATAATAATTCATACAGCCACGACATAGGGGACTAAATTCGTTCACATTTTTAGTTTTTGTAAAATTCGGCGTCTTATTGTTATCAAATAAAACTTTTTATACATTGAAGTTACATCCAAATCGGATGCACGTTTACTATTTCTGGCAATCATGATACAGTAACTCATATTATTGTAGTCTAATAACTATCATAATATTAAAAATAATAAATATAAATATATTATATATTATGTACATCAATGTAATTAAAAACTTTTCTACTAATATTCTCATGGTCTTAAATAAGTTAAAAATTTCTTTAACATATGTGTTTTTAACCGTCATATAAACACCTAAGAATAAAAAATCTTTTATAAGTTCAGCGTAAAAATAATGTATTTTGTTTTACAAGGTTCAGTGAAATCACTCAATTTTGACCTCATAATAACTAATTTTAATATTGAATATAAAAAAACGATCAATATTAAAATTAAAATAGATATGATTTTTATTTTTATTATAACCTTTAAAGTACCGTACAATTCGTTCGAAGTCCCTAATGTTACTTAATACGTTGTACATTTTTTTTTTTTTTTTTTTAAAAATAATATTTTAAACACTTAATGAGTCTTTAAAATTCAAAAGAATAAATGTCTCAAAAAAATATTTAATTGTGCTTTCTCTTGGTGACTTTGCTATTAATGTATTAAAAAGACTCAAAAATAAAACGATACAACATCATTTTGCAACTGAATGGCCCAATATGGACCATGGAGTGATATATTCAATATTTATTAATATTAGTTTATTACTATTTCATTTGCAAAATGGCGTTTAATAATTATTATCTTTGTTAAATTGAAACGATTAATAAAAAATTGAAAAAAAAAACTCTTGATTGCTAATGAGTACTATGACTTAAAAACAATTCATATTACTCTTGTCGGTTTAAAAGTCACTAAACCATAATTGTGACTAGTACAATACCTCTTTTTATCATTGAAATTAGGAAAATAATTCATTTCATGGTGTGAGATTTTTTGTTTTAAATAATACTATAATTACTATTTATTTCCAAATTATACCCTTAAATTATTACTACTGAATTTAATTAGATTTTAATCAAGCTCTATGACTAATATATAACTAATAATATAGTTCCACACAAATTTATCTTATGTTAACATAAATTTCATACTTTAAATATTATAATATGCAAACAATATAAATATTTTAATACATTTTAATATATTGTTTGTAACAGTATTTGAGATTAAGAAAATTATATGAATCTAATCATTTTTTAAACGTAAAATGCAATAGTAAATGATATTCTCATTGATTCAAAAAACAATTATTATATTATACAGAGTAAAATTTAATTATATAAACGCAAACAGTCCCACAAAAGGCTTACGTATTAAATTCAGAAAATATAAACATTATAAAAAAAATTACAATAATATCGAAAAAATGTAAAAATCATACAATATTAAATTGAATAAAAAATTGCATTTATATAAGAAACATAAATATACAAATAGTATAATATAGTCGTACACAATATTGTTAGAGATGAATATTGGTAAATACTCTCGTGAATTTACACATACAGTCCACTAAATGTTCTTGCTGAAAATGTTCAAAAACAAAATATGTTAACTACACTTATATGATTCAAAAGACTTATTAATATTTTTATTTTATGCATTACTATGGGTTTTAATTTTTATAGTTTTTTTTTAACTTCAATCAAAACATCGAAGAATTAATACTAAATAAATTTTTAACTGAAAATAAGCATTTCATGATTTACAAAAAATTATTTCAAATATATAATTTAGCTGGTTCAAGATTTTTATACATTTATATTTTATATTTGTATAATATTTTTATAAATATATATGTATATATAACGTTAATAATTTAATGGAAAAGAAATCACGTATTGTGGCCAGTAAATAACGTAAAAAAATTATGTTTACTTCCGCCCTTAACATATGTGCCCTAACGTTTGATACCATATAAAAATCGAAAAAAATTCATAATTTAACAAATTTCAGAATGATGTAAATGTAACTACTAAATTCAAATAAGAATTTTTGGTATAAACAGTTTTCTTTAAAAATCATTTATGAAAATTAATTTTTAAATACATTGCAAAAAATAACATAAAACATATTTTAAATTTAGTTCTATATTGTAAAAATTGGTTGAATAAAGAAGTATAAAGTATTATGTAAATCATAAATTACATGACTTTTCAGTTAAATCTATTTTACTCTGTATATTTATTATATATATATATATATATATATGTATTTGTAATAAATCGAGAAGCAACATATTACATGAAAAACAATGATAAATATTGAATTGTAATTCGTCGGGTGTTTTGAAAATTTTCTATACAGATAGATTTATAAAAAATAAAATGTACAAATTTATTATTTTATTTCATTATATTTAGATTTTATCTGTGTAAACAATTTAAGCACTTAGCTTTATTGTTTCACTTTTAATACATATTTTATATGCACAGTGATAAACAGTTGCCTATATGGAATTGTTAACGGAAAGTGAAAGAGCGAATTTTTAAGATTAGTTGGTTGGTTTATCACAAAATAAATGTGTAATAATTAATTCCTAAGAAAACTTTTAGTTAGAGAACATATATTTGAAACGTATAAATTATATTAGATCTACACAATTTGTGTTTGTTTATTTTAGTTACTATAAATAAGCGCCATGTTAATTGACATAATATAAAGATTTTAAACTTAGGTTTCAGATATAATAAAATAGCTTAGCTTTTTTTTATTTTGGACATAATCACAAGAAATATATGTGTTACAATTTAATTACTATTTATATATTTTTTTACATATTATCATACATTATTTTCTTTTCACAATCATTTTTTTCTGTTAAACTTTATGGGGAGAAAATTTATAATGTTATTTTATAAAACATAATATTGATATTATATCTACAAGCGTAAGTTTATTTTATAAAATTATTTAAATAGTTTAGTGAAATATGTTCATTTTTGACTCTGCTTTTGTTAGTATTTTCTATATTTTGGAATTAATTATGTACCTATTAAGTTGAAAATAGGATACATGTTAGATTTACTTCCTATAACGCACTTATAAAATTTATAAATTTAAGAACTATTTTAATGAAAATATATTATATTTAATTTATTATTATACTTGTAATTATTCAGCTCATAAACAATTAGTATAACTATTTAAAGATATGTAAAATTTGTATAAATTATAAATGTGAAATTACGTCATTTTTATTAATAAAAACATAATTTTAATAATTTTATAAGACATGAGTTAATATATATATTAAGTAAAAGGAACCTTATTTATCTTAAAGTAAAATAATTTATCATACATTTATTATAGATTTTTTTAAATAACTCGTAAGAAAATATTAAACGTAGCTTTATTATCAATGTTACAATCATTTTAAAGAAAATATTTTTCTATAAATTAGTGATATAAATAATAAGATATCACAAAGTAAAATATGGTTTTTTTTTTTAGTTATTCCTCCAACACCCTATTTCAATATTAATTATGTATATTTATAAGTCATTAAATAATACAATTTGATTCAATGATTGTAAATTAAATGAAACGCTAAACGAATAATTTTTTATTAACACATTTTGTTCGTCACATGACACAATGTTCAACTATTGACCTTATAGTTGTGGTTTCCGTCAAAGATTGTTTAATGAAATTACAATAAATACTAATACATGGATACTAATTAAGTATATACTTATTAGTTTACAATGTAATCAATATGCATATGATTACTTCAGATTTTCAACCATATTATATCTTTGAGTCATCGTCAACGCCTGTCTAGTAAATTCCATTGCCTCCATTGAATCTAAAAAAATTTTTTTTAATGAGTAACATATTTTATAATTTCGCACAAACTATTAAAATAACATACTTAATTTAAAATAAAAGATACAACTTAAACGGTATAGGATTACTTTATTACTTCTACTAATAACAGAAATACATAAATTTTAGTAATATACAAAACAGTATTGCAGTTCGTTTTTTATACATATTTTAAAATTTTTAAATTGTATTGTTGATAAGATAAAGATAAAACCGTGATTTCAAAAACGTTTTCATATTTATAAATAAAAAATATTTTTATTTATCATAAAACTATGTGAAAGCTTTGCTATTTCATTATTATTAAATAGGCTTAACGAGTAGGCGCTCGAAATGAATTACCTACTAAAGAAACACGATGCCTAGTCAAAAAAAAATGCGAACAAGTATTAATTCTGTATTCAATCATTGGAATAAAATCAATTAAATATTAATTTTAACAAATCGGCTTATTTTTTTAATATTAAAAAGAATTTATTTCATATTCGATGTATCTTAGTTGTTGAAAATGAAATAATAAACTTAAATAGAACTTTCAATCGAAACTTACTTTAAATAAACCGATAGGCCTTATGGTACTTTTTAATTAGGTAAATATGTAGTTGTACACGTCTACTACAACAACAAAAACAAGTAACGAGTACGATGTTACAAGAAAATATTAATATTACTTCATAGTATTTTTCAAAAACGAAGAAACACATTATTTTAAAGTTAAGATTTAGTCCTCTTCGAGTAAAAATTTCTATTTAGTTTTTCAATATTAACAAGGGTAAGTCAAAATTTCACGTGTTGCGTCACATGGCACAAAAGTCTCGATCAAAATAACACAGACACATTTTTTGGTTCAACAGACATCAACAATTATTTATGAGTACGCTTCAAGAAGTTACTTTTTTCTTCACAGTCAGTAGTAGACGGGTAGGAAATAAAATTGTATTTTTCTGTTCTTTGGACCTCATTGTTATTTTATTTTTTAATCCGTCGTGACCCTTAGATTCAATGCTGGGTAACTACTGAATACTGGTCATAGTCAACGTCGATTATATAATGGCCAATTATTATACAGTATTCGACTGTTGTAAAAAAAAGAAAATATTGAAAGCATAAAATTAGGTAAAAAAACTATCATTACAATCCTCGGAAAAATCTTAAACAAGCTCTATCATTATAGAGATTAACGTTTGTACCGCATCCTCATTCCACATAAAAAAAATGTGTTTTTACAAATTAATTCAGATTTCTCTTCCTTTTAATGTCACATTAATTGTAAATAAATTATATGATTTCTTGTTCTTTTTATGTAAAAAAAAAACATTAACAAAATTATAACAGTAATCGAATGAAGGTAATTAAGTTAAATTATCTTAAAAGACACTATAACAAAATTATTTTACATTTCTATAATTATTTCGATTTTTCTGTTTAATTATTTCTTATCAATTTATTTCATTCATTAAATGACCTGAAAACTAAAATAACAGAGTTTTAATTATTTTACAAAATAACTTTTTCACTATTTACCTACGCCTATGTACTCTGTTGTCTGATTATTTTAACAGATTTACCAAATTCATTTTAGCTTTAATTCGAAGCTGAGAAGGTATTAATTTTACTATGATGTGTTTTTTTATTTTTTGTGTGTGTCTGTTACCACTTTTTCTCAGCTCTCACCGAACCGATTTCTTTCAACTATATGTCAAAAGATCATAAATGGTATCTTGTCAAAGACAATACCTTCAAAAATTAAAAGTATTTTTCTCATTTTCCATAAATGGGGAATATCTCCAAAAAAATAAAAATGTAAAAATTGCTGATTTTCGATATTTTTTCAATTTTTTTTTACTTAAAACAGCCATAACTTTTTGAAAAATGGATAAATAAAAATAAAAGTTCTTGTATACATACTTTAATTATTTGCCTATTATTTGTTATATTATTTTTGAAATTTTGGCCATTAACATGCCTATAAGGAGGATTAAAATGCAAACTTTTGCACAAATAATTAATTTTTTCAACTTAATTTTTGAAAATGTTCTGACATTTTTATATATATCTTAAATTATATTATATATATATACCAATAAATATCAAGGTACCCATAAATACAGTGTCCCATTATAAGAAGAAATTTCTTATTCATATTAAAATAATTTTTCTATGTGGTTATTTTTTTGTGGCTCTCATTTATTTTCTCAGCTCTGAATTGAACAATTTTTTTAAAGATACGTCAAATGATCACAATTATTATCTAGTTAAAGGTATTACCCTTAAAAATTGAAAAAAATCCCCTTTATCAAATAAAAAGTAGCGTAAAGAGCTTTCTCTATACAGACAATTAAAATCATTAATTTATAATAATTATCAAGTATTTATTGTTGAATTAGGTTTTATATGATAATAAATTTCATACTNTCTCTATACAGACAATTAAAATCATTAATTTATAATAATTATCAAGTATTTATTGTTGAATTAGGTTTTATATGATAATAAGTTTCTACTATAAAATTATATAATTTTTCTTTGTAAAATATTTTTCATAAATTATATTTTTAAATATAAGAATTACTAATCAGAATATAATTAAAGAATTAGAAGTTGATATTGCGTTTGTAATTGTGCACAAACACTAACAACAGATTTGCATCGATGCATTTCTTATAAAAGTGATTAAAATCACTGTCAGATATCATCTATACTTGTCCTAACTATCTCACGTCCATATTGTGCCGCAACCCCACAATGTTATCGTTTTTTAGCTTCGATGCGAAGCGGAGAAGGTATTAATTTTACTATGATGTGTTTTTGTTTTTTTTTTATGTCTGTTGCCACTTTTTCTCAGCTCTCACTGGACCGATTTCTTTCGAAAATACTTCAAAAAATCACAAATCGTATCTAGTTGAAGACATTACCCTTAAAAATTGAAAAAAATTCCCTCGTTCCTCGCAAATGGGGGAAATATCCAAAAAAATTACAAATTTAAAAATCGCTATTTTTCGAAATTTTTTCACTTTTTTTTCTTAAAACTATCATAACTTTTTTAAAAACAACAAAACAACATAATTTTTTTTTATATTAAAACCTTAGATATCTACCTTTCATTTGATAACATTTTTTTGAAAATCTATCACTTAACCTGCTCATTAGGGGGGATTTAAAATAGTAACTTTTTTACAAAAATTAACTTTTTCAATTTAATTTTTGAAAATGTTCCGGAAATACTGCGTTCTTTAAACATATATCAAATTAAAGCTTTTTTATGTACTATAAAATGAAAAAAAAAAATTTGTTCCGACACTTTTTCTTCTACATTTAAACGGCTGCCGTAGTTAAAAAAACACTATTTTTGTGTTAAAATTTTCGATTTTCGATATTAAATTTTCAACTTAAAAATGCTATAATTTTTTGAAAAATGTATATATCAGCACAAATTTTTTTTTCTAAATACATTATAAGTACATCTTTCATTTGACATACTTTTTATTAAAATTGGACAATTTCCCCTTATATAGGGGGCGTTCAAAACTTAAAATATTGTAAAAAACATAGATCTTTTTCAACTGAACTTTTGAAAATGTTCCGGAAATACTGCGTCCTTTAAACATATATCAAATCAAAGGTTATGTTATATACTATCAAATGGAAAAAAAAAATTTGTCCCGTCATCTTATCTTCTATCTGTAAATGACTGTCGAAAATTTAAAAAAAAATGTAATGTTTGCGATAAAAATTACCTTTTATCGGGATGTTTTTTGTACTTAAAACTGCCATAACTTTTTCAAAAATGAACAAATAAAAATAATATTTTTTTGTATTGAAACCTTAGATATTTCCCTTTCATTTGATATAATTTTTTTTGAAAATCTAACACTTATTCTGCTCACTGGGGGGATTTAAAATAGTAACTTTTTTACAAAAAATAACTTTTTCAACTTAATTTTTGAAAATGTTCCGGAAATACTGCGTCCTTTAAACATATATCAAATTAAAGCTTATTTTATGTACTATAAAATGAAAAAAAAAAATTTGTCCCGACGATCTATCTTCTATATGCAAAAGGCTGTCGAAAATTAAAAAAAAATGTAATGTTTGCGATAAATATTACCTTTTATCGGAATGTTTTTTGTGCTTAAAACTGTCATAACTTTTTCAAAAATTAACAAATAAAAATAATATATTTTTGTATCGAAACCTTAGATATTTTCCTTTCATTTGATATAATTTTTTTTGAAAATCTAACACTTATTCTGTTCACTGGGGGGATTTAAAATAGTAACTTTTTTACAAAAACTAACTTTTTCAACTTAATTTTTGAAAATGTTCCGGAAATACTGCGTCCTTTAAACATATATAAAATTAAAGCTTATTTTATGTACTACAAAATGAAAAAAAAAAATTTGTCCCAGCAACCTATCTTCTATACGCAAATGGCTGCCGTATTCAAAAATATGCTATTTTTGTATTAAAATTATGGGTTTTGTATTTTATTTTAATAGAAGTTGATGTTGCTTTTGCAATTATCCATCAATTTTTTAAAATTAAACACTATCTACAGATTTGCATCGAAGCGTTTCTTATGATAGTGATTTTAATCACTGTCAGATTAAATCTATA